>NW_026067908.1:2303271-2330105 GCF_014885135.2 Alexandromys fortis
TGTTCTCTCTCTGTTGTTTAGTTAGTTTGGATAGGGGTTTGTCGATCTTGTTGATTTTCTCCAAGAACCAACTTTTTGTTTCATTGATTCTTTGGACTGTTTTCTGTGTTTCTATTTTGTTGATTTCTGCCCTCAGTTTGATTATTTCCAGTCTTCTACTCCTTCTGGGCACCTCTGCTTCTTTTTTTTCTAAAGCTTTCAGGTGTGCCATTAAGTCCCCAATGTATGCTTTCTCTGTTTTCTTTAAGTGGGCACTTACTGCTATGAACTTTCCTCTTAGCACTGCTTTCATCGTGTCCCATAGGTTTGAGTTTGTTGTCTCTTTATTTTAATTAAATTCAAGGAAGACTTTAATTTCTTTCTTAATTTCTTCCTTGACCCAGGTGTGGTTCAGTAGTTGACTGTTCAGTTTCCATGAGTTTGTTGGCTTTCTGGGGGTAACATTGTTGTTGCCTTCTAACTTTTATCCATGGTGATCTGATAAGACACAGGTGGACACTGATATATATATATATAGTATCTGTGGAGGTTTCCTTTGTTTCCGAGTATGTGGTCAATTTTCTAGAAGGTTCCATGAGCTGCAGAGAAGAAGATATATTCTTTCCTATTGGGTGGAGTGTTCTATAGATGTCTGTTAAATCCATTTGCTTCATTACCTCCAATAATTCTCTTAATTCTGTATTAGGTTTCTGTATGATTGACCTGTCCATTGGAGAGAGAGGTGTATTGAAGTCTCCTACTACTAGTGTGTGTGGTTTGATGTCTGCCTTGAGATCTAGTAACATTTCTTTTACATAAGTGGGTGCTTTTATATTAGGGGTGTAGATATTCAGGATTGAGACGTCATCCTGATGAATTATTCCTGTTATGAGTATAAAGTATCCATCTCGATTTCTTCTGATTGATTTTAGTTTGAAGTCAGTTTTGTTAGAAATTAGTATGGCCACACCTGCTTTTTTCTTAGGACCATTTGCTTGAAACACCTTTTCCTAACCCTTTACTCATGCTCCTTTTTCTACTAAATTTCTATCTTCTTCCCTGAAAGAGCTATGGCTTTATAATATGGGATGCCTTGGCGTGAAGTATACTAACAAGAGGGAAAATTTTAGTGGATCTTAAATTAAAGCAGCCATTAAATGAAAGCATTTAGATGTTATCCCTCAGACAATAAAGCGTTATGACAGTTTAAGCAACTAATAATAAAATGAGATACTTTTCATTTAATTTGATGCCATTTTGGAGAATGGACCTAAAAAATGGGCAAAATCTAAGAGGTTAATTGCTAAGATGCTACAAAGTAAGAAGAAATCACTTATGGAGTCTAGTTTTGGACAAAAAATGATAAGGCTAAAGAAGTAATGAAATATTATAATCAGTCATCTAGTTCTAAGAAGAAAGAAATAAGAAAGGACTGCTGAATATTTCCTACTTCGGTCACCACAATGAGAAAACTAATAGGGGCAAGAGTTTAAGACATTGGCTAGGACCAAACATTGCATTAGCAAAATGGTGCAGCATTAAAATTGAGCCAGGAAAGTTCAGGAAAGCTCTGATACAAAGTAAGGTTGTAAAGAAGAAATCAAGCATATCTATAAGAAAACAGCTTAAGAATGTGGACATGTGGAAGGCAATATATGATATTTTGTTTAAATATGTAATATTACTCATTTCTTTGGAAAATGAATAAGAGATTATATGAAATATATATGAAATATGAAATAAATTTTGAAGTAAAAGGAAGTATACTTAATCACAATTTTATTGAACTCTTATTCTCAAAATATTCCCCATTTCTAAACTATTTGTAGTTTTTCATTCTCAGGAAACACAAATACTTCTCCAGTATTCATATTCTGTATGATAGCATGAGAGCCAGGTTAATCCTTATTACAAGCTGTAGCTAAAATTTAATTACCAACCCTTCATGACTTTGCTGATTCAAGTATCTTTAAAAAACATTATTTGAACCAAGTATGGTGGTTCGTGCCTATAATATGACTATTCAGAATGCAAAAGGATAGTGTGACTTTGAGGATAGCCTAGAATACTAAGACATAAGTCCTATCTGGTAGATTAATAAAGGTTTAGAAAGCAAGATTCTATCATACTCCTTAAAAGAATCTATGCCAAAGATACTGCCATGGTCAAAAGTGTAATATGCTTTTAAATCCAAAAAATGTGGAGCAAGTCCCATCCCTACCTGATGAGTTATTGGCATTTGATTGCTGCTCAGAGAAGGAAGGTCAGTTTTGTTCCATGAAGTGTTGCTTGGTATATAAACTACACTCCACGGCATGCTCCATGTCCTGGCATGGTCAGTCAACCTAAACTAGAATTATGGGAGAGAGGAGATAGATAGAAAGAGTCAGAGTGTGTGTGTGTGTGTGTGTGAGAGAGAGAGAGAGAGACAGAGACAGAGACAGAGACAGAGAGTTAAAGTATGTGGATAAGGAGGTGAACAGATATTGGAGGAGTTAGGGGTGAATATAATCAAAATAAATAGTAGTATGAAAATTCTAAAGAATAAATTAAAATACTATTTAAATTTTAAATAATTTACTTTGTATAAAAGATGCTAATTTCTGTGAGGACAAGGAGTAGAATGAATAGTACCTTCCAACACTATGAAAATTAGCCAGTAGGGATTAAGCTTCTGTCTATACCAGCTTAATATTCCATGTTTTATGATTCAAGTAGATGGCATCCTCAGTAATTGGGTCTTAGCATCAAATTCTAGAGGGTAGACAAGACCAATGTCAATATTCTATAATGTTTGAGAGCCTCTGAGTCCCACTGACCAACAAGATAACCAATTGCTAGAGACGGACTTTTTACTTGAAAGCATTTGGTGTTTATGAGCATTGTCCCACTATAATAAGGTAACTCCACTCAAACTCCTCTTATGTAAGTATACGAATCTATTTTAAGGGCTTCTACATAAGCATGGATTCATTACAAATTTTTCAAAGGTCTTCTACTAGTTATCATTCCCCTGCCCTACCTACTCTCCATCCATTAGTATTTCTTGCTCCATCACTCCCCATTCCTTCCTCTGTTACCTACATTTACTCTCCCCTCTCTTAAAAGAATCCCTTTTGGCCCCTCATGAGTTTCCTGATTTTCATGACTATTTCAATTTAAGCACATATAAGTAAAAGATGCATGTGACATTTGTCTTTCCAGGTCTGGGTTTCCTCACTCATTATGATTATTTACAGCTTCAGTCATTACCCAAAAAATTATAGCTTCTTTATTCTGAACAACTTAATAACATTCTCTCATGTAAATGTATCATGTTTTCATTATCTACTCATCAGTTTATGAACATCCATTTCTCACCTATTTTGAGTAGAAAACCAATGAATATGGATGAGCACATATAGATTCAGAGTCCTTTGGATATATATCCAAGAGTTGTACAGCTGGACGATATGGTAGATCCATTTGAAGCTTTTTGATGGATGTTCATACTGATTTCATAGTGGCTGCACCAGTTTGCAACCCCATCAACAGAGATTAAGTGTTCTCCTTTCCTCGGGCCCATGCTGACATTTGTTGTCAGCTGTTTATATTAGACATGATGACTGAGGTAAGATGAAATCTCAAAGTAGAATGAAATGATATCCTTGGCTTTTACCTGGCACAAAGCTGATCTCCATATAGATCTCAACATAAGACATGAGATACCCTGACTCTGTACACCACAGTTTATAAGCACCAAAAAAGACTGAACAAAATTCTGTAAGTACAGGCATAAGACCAGTAATTGATAAATGGGACCTTGTAAAACAGCAAAGGACACCATTTGAGGAGGCACTCTACAGAATTGGAAAAAGAACTTTAGTAGCTATACATCTGACAGGGTTAGTACAATGAATATACAAGTGAGGCAATTAAAAGGAAAAAAGAGCAAAAGTATTAAATACCTAAACATTTTCAAATGGTAAGTAGACCTAGTCATTTTGTTAAGTCTTTAGAAGGAAACTTTTCCATTTTTAAATGTATAGATCAAGTAATCCCTAAGATAAAGTACTTAAGATAGAACTCAAATCTAGGTCACCTTTTTCCAAACTTACTGTTCTCCTTGTCAAAGCCATATGGAACATTAACTAATACTTGTAGAATATATTTTTAGGTGTGTTACTTTTGTTTACTCTCTGGAACATTTGTTTAATGATGCAAAGATATGTTTGATTAAATAAAATTCACCTGCTGTCAGGAGGCTGAGTCAGCAACTAGCTGACAGGAAGTGGCAGGGAGGAGCCAAGTGGAGAAAGGTTTTTAAAAGGAAGCAAGGTGCAGTGTGAGGTAAAGGAGAGGAGGTGACTACTTGCTATTCAAGCATCCTGAGGAGCAGAATTCCACCTTAATCTTTGAATCTTGAGTTCTTTAGAAGGACAGAGATTTAGTTAAATTCCTTTGTAGCTTTGAAAAAGTCGGTGCCAGAGGGAATTCCCTCAGGCTGCTGCTTTTGCAGCCTAACCACTGCTGACAGTGGCAGAGTTGCAGTTTCTGATTTGAACAGCCATGGATTAAAAGGCAACCACAATTTAAAAAGGAGGACAAGTACCCCAAATATTACTCTAAGCTTGATAGGTCTTGATAGCCTAAAGCACATGACATAGAAAGGTCAGGAACACCATAACTATATCTAAAAATAGTGGGAGTTGCCTAGGATAGTGATTCTCTTCTACCTTAGAGTCTATATTATTCACTTAATATTTGTGTCTTTCCCCTACAAAAAGTCACTAACTGGAAAGTGACAGACTTAGGGTACAGGGTCTTTAAAAAACTGTTAGACCATAAAGGTGAAGCCCTGATGACAGAATTAGTGCTTATATTCAAGGAACCTCTCAGAGCTCTCTACCCTTCTGTTTATACTATTAGAAATACACTGAAGAGGGCTGGAGAGATGGCTCAGAGGTTAAGAGCACTGGCTGCTCTTCCAGAGGTCCTGAGTTCAATTCCCAGCAACCACATGGTGGCTCACGACCATCTGTAATGAGATCTGGCGCCCTCCTCTGGTGTGCGGGCATATATCGAGGCAGAATGTTGTATACATAATAAATAAATCTTTAAAAAAAAAAAAAGAAAAGAAACACACTGAAGAGCTAAAACAGATACCATTAGTAAACATTGAATTTGCCAGTGCTTCTACCTAAGATTTTCTAATCTCCAGATCTGTAAGAAACCAATGCTTCTTATTTAATATGCACAATCTATGGTATTTTTATTACAACAGTCCAAACATTAATAATGTGCTTACGTGTTTTCCCATATGTCTCACCTGCTGAAGCTGGAGAATTATCTTTGCCCATATCCTGTTTAATATTAATACATACTGGGCAGTTATCATAAGCTTGCAACTATTGCATAAAACATTCTGTTTCAACTCTGTTCACTCTAACACTCCCGTTTGTATTCCAGTGGTGTTGTGTATAATGTCCAGTTACCCCATCTCAACACACTGAAGAATCCAACTCACAGGGATAAGCTACATGCACAGTGCTCCAGTACTGATATTTAATATCAAGTACTAGATATTTGAGAGAATATGTCTTCTAATATTCCTAGATCTGAGACTTTTAATCATCCCCAACTAAATGTTTTCTGTACTGAGGTCCTAAACAATATGAAGCAAAGACAAAATTGTATCAGGCTCTCTTTTGGGCCACCAACCAGCTCCCGGAACATGTCACAAAGACCTATTATTAGTTATGAATGCTCAGCCTCACTTTATGCCTGTTCCACTATCTCTTATAACTTAAATTAACCTGCTTCTTTTCATCTACGTTTTGCCTTGGGTTTTTTTTTTACCTGTTTGTTTGTTTTCAAATAGGAAAAAATCAAGTGTACTTATTCTTCTTTGTTTATCAAAATTTTCAGTTTGCATACAAAAGTAGGTTTCATTATATTTTTGTATGATTGTACTTTTCCCATACTCATTCTTCATGAACCTCCCTCGTCCCTGCCTCCCAGTGGTTTTTTTATGAACCCCAGAAATGGTCTCCTTCCTGCTTTCATAGAAAATATTTTTAATCAAGATTCTTCAAAACAGAGGAAACACGCAATATTTGTCCCTCCCCTATTTTCTTCTCTTGTTCCCCACATGCTTATTCAATTATCTTAAACACAGAAGCCCCCAGGAGTCACATAAAGGGGGGATTGATATTAGAAATAAAAGCTTTTGTGCAAATAAAACTTCTAAGCTTCCCTTCTTTTTTAAACTTAGTATGAGTAATACAAAGAGATCAAATAATGTTGAACAGTGTGAAAAGCTACACTGACTACTTAGTGGTATGTACTCCTCCAATCTGCCTGGTGGGCCCCAGATATCTCCCTCTTTTTCTCACTCTTTCTCTCTTCTTGTTGCGTCTGGCCTAGAATCCTCTTCCTGCTTATTCTCTCTGTTCACTAAGCTCACCTATCCCTCACTGCCTACCTAGTGGCTATTCAGCTTTTTATTAGATCTACAGGTGATTTAAGAAGGCAAGGTAAGAATGATGTAATACATCTTTACATAATTATGTAAATGCAGCATAAACAAATTTAACACATCTTTACATAGCTAAAATAATATTGCACAACCCAGGTTATCTTCTGCTATGCTCTTTTTGAACACTAGACCCACCAAACCCAATAGCATAATAAACCTATGATTTTAGGTCACTATTTTGTTTTTAAACATATATTACTTTATTCTATGAGCATGGATGCATTGCCTTTATGCATATCCATTCACCATATATGTGCATGGTACCTAGGAAGAGCAGAAGAAGGCATAGATCCTCTGAAATGAAATTAGAAATGTTTGTGGGCCGTCATGTGGTTTCTGGGAGATTGATTCCTGGTTCTCTCTAGGAAAGCAACCAGTGCTCTTAACTGAAGAGCCATCTCTCTAGCCCCATAAGTATTCAGAAATAGTAAGTGGAATACTTTTACACCATCAGTTTGAGTCAGGTTTTGTAATACATTAGGCAAGATACTACTACATAAGGAAATATCTCAAAACCCTCAAAATTTTCAAAATTCGACCAAAATAGTCTATAGGATCTGAGCAATTTGTAACACTAAAAGCAAAGGAAACATATAATAGTAAATAGATTCCAAAGATACTAGACTGGGATAGGAGCATAATGTTATAAGGGATCACTGACATGAACTAAATATTTAATGTACTAGCTAACACATCTGAGGACATTTGACTCTCTATGATGATTCTATGACTCTCTATGATAACACATCACAATTAGGAGGAAAGGGTAACTAATGTCATAAAAATAGAAATGTTCATATGGAATCTAATTTTATTTTTTGATATTTTGTTTAATGGAAAACTTCTATTACCAGGATTGGTCTAAAAAATAGATATCCATGAATTTCTCAATGATATTAGTGTCCACTCTACTGGCTTATTATTACTTTGCTGTTGTAAAAGAAAACTCCTCTGGGCCTTTTTGGAGAATATAGCCAGATAATGGATTTTCTTATCTCCTGTAATAAATCCACTCTACCTGCAATATAGCTGTCAAGAGTCCTTATAATCGCAGGGCTTATATATCTGCATTGCTCAATTTTCTGTATCCACCTTCACTGGGTCACTTAATTCAGATGCATGTGTCTCTCTAGCCTCTTTTTCAACATTATGACAAGAATCATTGAAAGATAGCCCCACTCAACTACTCAGAATACATCTTAAAAGGTTCTATTCCAAATAACAAAACAGTCACTGAAGACCATCTATATTTTGTGAGAAAAGAACATCTATGCTACCGTAAGAGACAAGCTACTCTACACTGCATTAACTTTAACTAATAAAAAATACTTAATTGTATACCTGAACTTTGGTAAATGAATAGATTTTAAATATTCTAAGACAAAGGTTATTTCTGTGAAGAAATGGGTATATTAGTTTGAATGTGTCAATCATTTCAAAAAGTATATATTTATCAAAACATCAAGGTAAAGTGACTGAAGAGAGGTACCCAGAACTCATCTATGCCTTCACAAAGAAGAGCCAAAGCAACATGTATGAAACTGCATATTGAAGTAAATGACTGCAAGAAGAACACAACAGTTCTAGAAATCAACAGTACACAAAATGCAGGCCTGATATCCTAAATCTGTTAGAGAAAAAAATGAAGTAGTATACTTTAACTTATAGGCACAGGAAACTGAATAGAACTTCAAGTACCTGCAAATTTCATTTTTCTAACATCTGAATGATATACCATAGTGGACACATACCACATTTTCTTTATCCATTTATCAATTGATGGGGATCCAGTATGTTTCCATTTCTTAAATATTGTCAACTGAACAGTAATGAACATGGATGAACAAATACCTTTGTAACTGGATATAGAATTCTTTGGATATATACCCAGGAGTTGTATAGCTGGATCATATGGTAGTTCCATTTCTATCTTTTTCAAGGAAACTCTATACTGATTTCCATACTTTCAGCCTTGAGACCACCAGACAACCAGCTTCTGAAAACCAGAGAATAGTGGGCAACCAGGACTCTGGCTTGTGTAGGAACAGAGAGAACCCTGCAACCAGCACTATACTCTAATGATCTCAGAGGTCAGTGAAGAGCCCAGGTTTTGGCTAGAGTGATCACAGGGACACTTGAACACTGGAGCTTTGGTTCCAGTGGTCAGTGATGGCACTGGGAGTTTGAAGTTATTATTTCTTAGGTTCTAGTAGTTACTAGAGGTACTGGAATCTATACTGTTATGATTCCAGAGATTGCTTGGGGCTGTAGTTATAACCACAGCCCACAGATGAACTTCAGTATGTCAGATTTTGTGTCCTATCTCTAGTATGTTGATGGAGGAAAGTCATTGGTTAATTAAATAAAGAAACTGCTTGCCCTGATAGGTTAGAACATAGGTGGGTGAAGTAAACAGAACAGAATGCTTGGAGGAAGAGGAAGTGAGCTCAGAGACGCCATGCTCCCCTTTCCCGGGCAGACGCAATAGCTCTGCTATCTGAGGCAGACGCATGAAGCTCAGACCCAGGATGAACATAGGCTAGAATCATTCCCGGTAAGACTGATGATGCTACACAGATTATTAGAGATGGGTTGATTGGGATATGAAAATTAGCCTGTAAGGGCTAGAGTTAATGGGCCATGCAGTGTTAAAAAGAATACATTGTCTGTGTAATTATTTTGAGGCATAAGCTAGCAGGTGGCCGGGGTGCTGGGGACGCAGCCCCGCCGCTCCTATTACTACAGTATGTACAGAGCAACCAAATGGTGATAAAGGTTTTGACTCCAACTGGTCATCTTGGTGCTGAATTCCAGTTCTATCCATGATCTGGTAGTCAGATACCCAAGACAGGATCACATCAGCAACCCATTTGATAATCAACACTAAGTCTCAACAGTTCTCCTAGATTAACTTCCTGATGAACACAGAGGCAAAAATTCTCAATAAAATACTTGCAAACAGAATTCAGGACATTAAGAAAAATGTAAGAAGGCAATGCCTAGCACTATTAAACCTAGCTAGCTACCCAGCACTTCTGAAGTCACAGCTATTGGAGAAGAACTTATAACCACTAATTTACCAAACCCACATTATCCTCAACAAAATCTATAAATATCTGACCTTATACCCACAAATAAGTGTAGCCTTCAACCCCTCATCAAGAAAAATTTTCTTTGGAACAAAGACCACTACAGAAAACCAAAATCAATAAAATCCCAGTCCCAGTGGATACATCCACAAAATACTTCTGCATCTAAGACTCAGGGAACATTCTGGAAGAGGGGCAGAAATGTTGCACAAGCCAAAATATCAGGAAGTTTACTATGAAATTGTGTACCCTAATAATATCAAAAGCTACACCCATAAAGTGTCACCATAATTATTACCCAAATAAGAGCTGAACAAGGACAAAACCAATGCACATGCTGAAATGATCAGGGAAAAGCCTACAAGGCCTCAATCCTATACAAAAAATAAATAAATAAATAAAACTGCAGTCAACTCGGGAAAAGTGGGTGATGTGGACTTCCTCTGTATGCTGTGAATACCACTGATTAATAAAGAAACTGCCTTGGCCTGTAATAAGGCAAAAGAGTAGAGTTAGGTGGGGAAAACTAAACAGAATGGTGGGGGAAGGGAGGCGGAGTTTAGAGATTCCAAGTAGCCACCAGAGGGAAAAGACACAAGCTACCAGCTGGAACCTTACTGATAGGCCACAGGCCTCTTGGTAAAGTATAAAAGAATGTAAATGAGTTAATTTTAGACATAATAGCTAGCTAGCAATATGATTAAGTGATTGGCCAGGCAGTGATTTAAATAATATGGTTTCTGTATGATTATTTCCAGAGTTTGGGAGGCCAGGAAACAAACAAACAGCCTCCTATAATAGGTAGGAAAAGGAAATGTGGTTGTTGTGGTTTGAAAGAAAATGGCCCCAAAAGAAAGAAGCACTATTTGAAGGTGTGGCCTTGTTGTAGGAAGTGAGTCACTGTGGGGGTAGGCTTTGTAGTCTCTTATGCTCAAGTTCCTCTCAGTATGACAGTCAGTCAACTTCCTGTTACCTGCAAGATGTAGCACTCTCTCTCCAGCACCATGTATGCCTGCATGCTGCCATGCTCCCTCACCATGTGATAATGGACTGAACCTCTAAAACTGTAGGCTTGCCACCTCAATTAAATGTTTTCTTTTATAAGAATTGCTGGTATTACAGTGTCTCATCACAGCAACAGAAACTGAACTAAGACAGAAGTTGGTACCAGGGACTAGGATATTGCTGTGATAGGTCAGATCATGCATTTGTTTGAAGGCATTTGGAATTTGGAACTTTGGTTTTGGAAAGCAGTAGAATGATTTAAGTACTGCTTTTCTGTGTATTATTGTGTTTTCTTTATTCCCAAATATTGTTTAAAGGGGAATATGATATAGATATGAAAATTTGCATTGGTATGGATTTTGCTTTGTTGATATAAATTTAAGGTCAATTTGGTTATATATATATATTTCTGATCTTGATTAAGGTATGTTGCCTTCTCTGTGTTTGGAATAATAATGTATATCCTGTGCCATTATATATTTGAAGTATGTGATCAATTTTTTGATCTTGCTTTAACAGAGGATTAGAGTTAAGAGATTGCATGAATCTCAGAAGAAACTGAATTTTGGAGGTTTAATATTGTTGAGACTATTATAGACTAAAGGGGCATAAAATGTTAGACTTAATTTTTCTTTTACATTATGATATGGACTTTGGGCAAAAGGGAGGAGAATGTGGTAGTTTGAAAGAAAATAGCCCCTAAAAAAAAGTGGCACTATTTGGAGGTGTGGTCTTGTTGGAAGAAGTGTGTCACTGCAGTGATGGGCTTTTTTTTATTTTTATTGCTTTATAAATAATACCATTCAAAATTTCCACTTCCTCCCTTCCTCCCATTTCCCTCCTGCTCCTCCACTCACCCTCTCCCCTCACCCTCCAGTCCTAAGAGAGGGCAGGGTACTCTGCCCTGTGGGAAGTCCAAGGCCCTCCCCCCTTCATCTAGGCCTAAGAAGGTGTGCATCCATTCAGACTAGGATCCCAAAAAGCCAGTACATGCAGTAGAGACAAATCCCAGTGCCAGCGATGGGCTTTGAGGTCTCTTTTGCTCAAGTTTCCCTCAGTGTGACAGTCAGTCAACTTCCTCTTGCCTGCAAGATGTAGGACTTTCAGCTCTTCATCCAGCACCACATATGCCTGTATACTGCCATGCTTCCCACCATGTGATAATGAAATAAACCTCTGAAACTGTAAGCTGCCATGTCAATTAAATGTTTTCCTCTATGAGAGTTGCTGTGGTCATGGTGTCTCTTCACAACAATAAAAACACTAATTAAGTCAGTGGTCTTAATAGGTTCTACACTGCCAAATGGTTAGACCTGAAAACATACATACAAATAACATTATATAGATGAAACAGGTTATATTTAGGAATAGGCACATGACTGTACGTATACACATGTAATATTAATTAACTAAATAAAGAGCCATGGCATTGAAATAGAGTAAAAAGAGGTATATGGGAAAGTTTGGAGAGAGCAAAGAAAGGATAAAATATTGTGATTATATAATAAATCTCAAAAATAAAATTATAAAAATAAGATTATATATTAAAACCAAGCATGCTTCATCCCAGGAAGGCAAGATTGGTCCTACAGATTCAAATAAAAATATAATATACCATATAAATCAATGTAAGGACATAAACCACATATCATTTCAATTGATATTGGGAAAACACTAAAAAAGTCCAGCATGCCTACATGATAGAAGTTCTGTAGACTTTATGAATAGACGGAACATACATCAAAATAATAAAGGCTAGGGCTGGAGAGATGGCTCAGAGGTTAAGAGCATTGCCTGCTCTTCCAAAGGTACTGAGTTCAATTCCCAGCAACCACATGGTGGCTCACAACCATCTGTAATGGGGTCTGGTGCCCTCCTCTGGCCTACAGGCATACACACAGACAAAATATTGTGTATATAATAAATAAATATTAAAAATAATAATAATAAAGGCTATATATAAATCTATAGCTAACATTAAATGAAGAAGAAAGGAGAACTGCTTCTAAAGTCAGGGACAAGGATGTCACTCTTCCCAATCATATTTGAGACAGTGCTCAAAATCCTAGCTATAACAATTAGAGAAGAGAAAACAGATATGAATAGGAAAGGAAGAAGTTAAACACTGCTATATGTAGGCTACATGATTCTTTACTTAAAAGACCCTAACAGTTCTCAAAAATGAACTTTATAGGTGACAATACTGTTACAATGCCAGAAGAGAGGACATACCTGAAACTAAGTTTACAGCATAACAATTTATTAAGCTACAAGACTTGACCAGAGGAAAAAACAATCTTTTATCCTGTGTTAAACAGCCTAAAATAAACTCTTGAATTAAACTATATCATATGAAATCTGTGTATGTCAAACAAATTATTTGAATTGTCTAACATATTGTGATCACCAATAAATAGTTAACATTATCCCTCAGCCTACTGAAAAGAACGTTACAAATTATACTCTCATGTAATACATTGTTGCAATGTTGTTCGTCATTCAGGAGCCTATTAGGAAGACTTTCTACATGTTTTTACAAAATGGTTTATCTATCTCATATTGGACCCCAGAAAATCCACAACTACATTTTTGTCAGTTTACATAAAATTCTTCAGACCACATGCTGTATATTTATGTACATATCCAAATGAAGGGCTCGGTCTGCTACTTCTCCTATGACAGTTAACTTTGTGTCAACCAAATTGGAACAAATGACTCTCAGATAAAACATGCGTGAGAGGGTGTTTCTTGATATTATAACAATATGTAATTGGTATCACCAATTGTCTACATGTTCTAAAACAGGTATTAATAATTCAGAAATTATAATGTCATGTTGGGAAATTTCTTACACTAAACATTCTGATAAGGTATGAAAATCTGTATTGTGCCCAAGGAATAGAGATTGTTTAATGTATTTTATTATGTATTATATCAGGTTGTAACTAAATAAAAACACTTGATAAAATAAGAAAAATCTCTACTCTTGCAATATTGGTATTATTGTAAAGGGACTTTGGGTCCTTGACTAAGGTAAAAGCAATAAAATATACTTCTTAGGAAAGAGTACATATCAGAAAAGGCATAATTACAAGCTTGAGAATTGTAGAAAACACTGCTCCTAATTATGTGGAGATTATTCAAGTATGAAAAAAGAATAGCATTGCAATACTGAGTGACACTTTGGTTGTATCCCCTTAAAATGATATATATTGAAACCTTTATCCCGGGTGTACTAGAATATGACTTTACTAGAAGTTGAAGTCTTTGTATAAGTACTTAAGCTTGAAATCATTTAAGAATGCATAATACAATATGATTTGCATCAAGCGGAAATTAGGAATACAGAAACATAGAGAATATCATATTAAGATTAAAGCCAAAATCAGGATATTTCTACAGGCCAATGAATAAGAAAATTAATAACAAATCACCAAAAGCAAGGGGAGAATCATTGAACATATGATTTCACATCACATATGAAGGGAACTACTCTTGATCTCAGAATTCTGCCCTGCAAAACCAAGAGACAATGACTTTTACTCATTTAATCTATTGTGTTTATGATGTCTTGTACATCAGCCATATTAAGCAAAGGAAATATAGAGTTATAAAAAAAATACTCCATAAAAGAAAATTTCCATTTTTTGTTATCAGAAATCTTCAGGGTACAATGAATGATCATATAATTGACACTGAGTTATGTTTCCAGAAAGATAGATCAGTGCACATGCGTGCGCACAGACACACACACACACACACACACACACACACACACCCCTAAAGGAAATTAACAGTTACTTGCAAATACAATTATGTTTACATTTCTTGTTAATATTTCAGAATATTCTGAGCATCTACTTTGCATTATTCAGAAGATACAGACATAGAAAGCTAAGAAAAGCCAGTTCCTGTTAAATGGGAATATGCAATCAATTCTTGATCACCCAGTCAGAATAGATGATCAAAGAAAAAAAATAACACTGCCGAATAGTGCCAGTTTTATTCCAAAACAGCAATATTAATATTATATATTTAATTATAAAGATAAGTGAAAATCTAGTATTTCTAAGCTTATTCACACAACTTTGAATTATGAGAAATTATTACTTCTGTTCTTTGTATTCAAATGTGCTCTAATCGTAATGATTATATTTTACTTTTTGTTTATATGAAAACATACCTTGGTAATAATTAGAGACATTTTATATTAACATCAATTAATAATTGTCTGAAAAAATACAAAGAAACCTATCTCTGAAAGCCTAAATTCTGTTTCTCAAACTCATGAAGCATAGAGTAGGCATTCAAAAATATAAAAATGTATAATACTCCAAAACAATGCCATTTTTCTTAAAAAACAGCAGCACCATATTACATACATAATATAAAGAACAGTGAAAATCCAGTACTTCCAAGTTAATGCTAGTTTCTTCATAATTAACTCTTCTCCAAAAACTTGTTCTACTCTGGTGAAAAATTAAGTGTACTGAATCACAATGGTCAGACTGGAATAGATCACAGAAAAGCAGCCTTTTCAGACAAACTCAAAGATAAAAGTTTTTAATACACTCACCACTTTCAAAACAAGCATCGAAGGTAAGATGTCCTTTCTTGGGTTGTCCGGAGTATCCATTTGGAAACACTATGTATTTGCTCACATTCCCTCCAATGGTATCCTCATTTCCTGGATCATTGCCTATTCAAGAAAAAGTCTAGTATGAAGCAGAAATCAAAATATATTTTAAAATAGAATTTCAATAATATTAAATGCAATTTGAAGATAAGGGTTGAAATCTTACCTCTATCACATACTAAAATTGGGCCCTCTAATAATAAAAAAGGATAAACTTGTCTTTCAGGGTTGTTCTATATTTACATTTAAAGCAATTTAGCATCATTACTGAAATCTAAAATATGTTCATGAAACTGAATCAACTCATTAATAATTGTAATTATAATTAATCATAAAATATGTTGTTTTAATATGAAAGAGGAAGTTCTTCTATAAATGCCACCACAGTGTCTTCATGTTCCACCACCAAAGTAATCTGAAAACTGAAAATCTGATTATTCAGAAGTTACTTCTACTTCAAATGTAGAAAAATGAAATGTCCATTGCTTGCAACAAGAAAAGTCTCAACAAAACACAAAACTATAACTTTGTCAAATCTGCCACAGAACTGGTACTATACGACAAGCAAGTAACTTGATATCAAAGAAAATAAAGCCTAAGGATAAAAGATGAGCTGTAAGAACTGACTCTTCTATGACAAGACAGTAGGAAGAAGAAATATTAGGTAACATACAAGTGAGAAAAAATAAGACACATTTTTAAAATTAAAGATCACATAAAAGAACTATTAGAACATAAAACCAGCAGAATCACAGACACACTAGGAATTGACATATGCTTAAAGTTCCTTCCTTAGCCTCCACCAGATATTTTGGAGAAAGTTTAGAGCCAGAACACTAGTTCAGAAAAATGCTTGTTGTGCTACATGTCTGCATAAGAAGAAAGTTAGAAAACACACAAAGCAAAAGGTTATAAAATCCAAAGAAAATCAGATAAATTCACAATTAACCAGCTCAGTATTCCAGACTCAATAAATGATAAAGTTGTCAGAAGACCCTGAGAAATTTTTTTTTAAAATTTATCAACCAGGTTGTTCTCAAAAACATTTATAGAACACTTTTTTTAACCAACAGAATTTTTTTTTTCAAGCGCAAACAGAACATTTATCCAAGTCAGTCTATATAACGGCTGGCCATAAAACTAGTCTCCATAAACTACAAATTTCATGATCATAATGGAATTATATTAAAAACACAAGTCAGAGTTTTCTGAAGTTTATGGTAAATATCCAGCATTCAATAGAAAATTGTGGAACATACAAAACTAAGAAAAATAGTATACTAAATGTGGAAAGAACATAGAATGCTAACAATAGATAGGATCAGGAGAAATGGGAGGGCAGGGAGTATGGGCTTGTTCTGTTATGTTTTGTCAACTTGACACAAGAGTTGGCCAGAAAGAAGAAAGCTCAGTAGAGAAAAGGCTTCCATCAGGCTTGCTTGCACAAACGAGGAAGGGCCGAGTCACTGTGTGGAATGTTACCACTGGACAGGCAGTCATGGGTTATACAAGAAAGAAGCTGGACAAGCCATGGGGAGCAAACCAGTGAGGAATCTTGCTTCAAATTCTGTCTTCTATGTTCCTGCTTGAGTCCCACCCCTACAACATTCCATGGAAGACTAAAATCAAAAACACCAATGATAGCCTTTGCTGGAGAGGTTGTGGAGAAAGGGGTACCCTCATCCATTGCTGGTGGGAATGCAAACTTGTGCAACCACTTTGGAAAGCAGTGTGGCGGTTTCTCAGGAAATTCGGGATCAACCTACCCCTGGACCCAGCAATGCCACTCTTGGGAATATACCCAAGAGATGCCCGATCATATGACAGGGGCATTTGTTCAACTATGTTCATAGCAGCATTATTTGTAATAGCCAGAACCTGGAAACAACCTAGATGTCCTTCAATGGAAGAATGGATGAAGAAAGTGTGGAATATATACACATTAGAATACTACTCAGCGGTAAAAAAAAACAATGACTTCTCGAATTTTGCGTGCAAATGGATGGAAATAGAAAACACTATCCTGAGTGAGGTAACCCAGACCCAAAAAGATGAACATGGAATGTACTCACTCATAATCGGTTTCTAGAGATAAATAAAGGTCAGTGAGTCTATAATTTGATCTCCTAAAGAAGCTAAATAAGAAGGTGATCCCAAAGAAAAACAGATAGCTATCCTCCTGATTATGGGAAGTAGACAAGATTGCTGTGAAAAAAATGGGATCTTGGGGATGGGATGGGAGGGGGGTAAGGGGAGATGGGGAGAGAAAAGTGAGAAGGGGAGGTTGGGGGGAACTTGGGAAACGGGATGTTCGGGATAAAGGGAGGTTGGATAGGGGAGCAGGGAAGCACATATCTTAATTAAGGGAGCCATCTTATAGTTGGCAAGAGACTTGGTGCTAGAGGGGCTCCCAGGTGCCCAGGGCGATGTCCCCAGTTAGTTCCTGGGCCAGCTGAGGACAGAGAACCTGAAATGACCCTATCCTATAGTCATACTGAGATTTGTAGTATAAACAAAATGAACTCTTTTCTCTCCAAGCCTTGTTTTGTCAGTGGCTTATTACAGCAACAAATAGCAAACCAGGGCAAAAACATGTTCAAGTTGTACTGCATACTTGTATGAAAATATCCTTATGAAAACCAGTACCATGTGCAATGAATGTGTCCCAATGAAACAAACTAAACACAAACAGAGGCAAAAATGAGCAGATAACGGAATCACTACATTTATTTATTTATTTATTTATTTATTTATTTATTTATTATGTATACAATATTCTGTCTGTGTGTATGTCTGCAGGCCAGAAGAGGGCGCCAGACATCATTACAGATGGTTGTGAGCCACCATGTGGTTGCTGGGAATTGAACTCAGGACCTTTGGAAGAGCAGGCAATGCTCTTAACCACTGAGCCATCTCTCCAGCCCCACTACATACGTTTTAAATTAAGCCTAATATACTGAGTCAATGAGACAAAATCTGTAGGGATGAGGATTTCTTTCTAAGCAAAAATATGGATTCTTAAGGCAGAATATACTTGCTGTCTATGTTTTTAGTTTTATTTTTTGAAACAAAGTCTCTCTATGTAACATTGGCTGTCCTGGAACTCTCTAGGTAGACTAAGCTAGCCTGGAATTCACAGAGATCCATTTGCCTCTGTCCCCTGAGTGTTCATATTAAAGCATTTGCCACCATGCCTGGCCCAGAATCCACTCTTGATGGAAAGGTTGTGAACATCACTGAAATTAAAACTAAGGATTTAGATTATTTCATAAACAGTTGATAGCAGGTCTACAATTTTTAGAGTTGTACTCTTGGTAACATAATAGCAGCAGACTGCATTCAACAGAGGAATCTTTTCTGATGATGATGTTTTGTTTCCTTTCATATGTTATTGTTTCCTTTATTTGAGACAGGTACTGATTCTACACTGGAGCTCGTCACAAATTTGCAGCTATCCTCCTGTCTCTGACTCTCAAGTGCTGAGATTACAGGTGTATGCCACCACACCAAGCAAAAAACCTTACAAGAGTCAATCAATGCAACAGATTTTAATTGCCTTATTTAAGAAACCGGCAAAGTCACCCAAACTTTAGCCTCTATCACCACTGAAGCAAAATCTCTACCAACACAGGTAACAACTTACCAAGACTCAGATGATTGCAAGCATTTTAGCAATACACACACATAGTACACATGAGTTTCACATTCAATCAAATATAAAATAAACATAAAATTTCTAATGCACTAGAAACAAAAAAATAACATGGAAAATTTTACTAAGCTATTCATTTTAATGCAGCAGTCTGGAACAGAACTTACAATACTTCTATGGAATGTCTATATTCTGTGGAATAGGTTATCAATGAAAATAGTATGTACAATGATTACTAATGAAACACACCAACATGAAGGTGCCTAGCTGCTGGGTGCCAGGTATACTACAAAAAAGAGAGTCTTGTATGACCTCTAAATATAATACCAGATATTAATTTACTTAATAAATCCATTTATAATTATGTGAACTGAGAATCCACCTCTGTTTTCATATAAATACAATGCAATTTGCAAATTTTTCTAACCACAAATAAAATTAAAATCCAGAGAAATTACATTTGATTTGTTCATAATTTTATTCAAAGTGAACCATAATTTTGGGAAAACCATGCATGTCACCAACAGCATCGTAATTCCTTCAGATTGCTGCCACAACATCCCTGTCATTCAGCACTTTTAAGGCCTCTGTTTACAGTAAATCTATGTATGAGGTTATATATGAATATCTAAGCACTCTACTTTTTCTGCAGATGACCGGGTATTCACAAACCCTATTTTCCTTTAGGAGAGTCCTGTTCAGGCTGTAGATCTGTATGAAATGCCATCTTCCCCAGGAAGTACTGCCTTAACTTCCCCATGTAAAAAATAATATACTACCCTACTGTTCACATGGGACATTATTTATACCTTTATTTCAGAATTACTTTTCTAATGAGTTTCCCCTTCTGCTGATCATACAGTTTCACATTAGAAGAAACTAATGTTTTACCTCTTATCGACACTTTCAGTGTCTCCATCCCATACAATGCTTAAGAAAATGTCAACAACTTTTAAATAATTTTTGATTTATTAAAAAATTTAAAGGTATTTTAGGAGTTCAATTTTATTTAAACATTGGATATTTTGTTGCCTTGATGAAAGTATAACATATGTAAATTTTAAATTCATCAAATAATTGAAAAGTTCTTTATATTTTATTTATTTAATGTATATGGACATTTTGCATGTATGTCTGTACAACACTTGCAGACTGGTTCCAGAAGATGCCAGAAGAAGGCATGGGATCCTCTGCAAGAGAAACCAGTGCTCTTAATCTCTGAGCCATTTCTATAGCTCCCAGTACATTATATTTGCATTTTACTAGGATAAACAGTTATGATACAATGAGATCAAATAAAGAAAATAAAAAATTTCAAAAATGCATTAGCTGACATAGACATAAACAATAAGGAGTATTAATTACATATTATGATTATTATCAATTACTTTTTATAAACATAATCAAAATACTAGAGAGAGCAAACTAATGAGTGACAGATTTATTTTGCTCCTAATTTCAAAAGGTTCAATAATTGGTTAATGGCCAGAAAGGCACAGCAGTGAAAGGGCTGGGAGTGGGAGTCAGCAAGTGTTTCATCACCTGGTGGCAAACAAGAAGCTGGGAAGAATGCAGAGATGAGACCAGGACAGGCGTAGCCATCAGGATAGGATATGCCCTGTGACCCACTTTCTCCAGCTAACCTCTTAGCATCAAGATGCTCCTGAAATAGCACCACCAAATGGCAATCGATCTTCCTTCCGTGCATTAAACTGTGACGGACATTCTGATCTCAACCACAACAGTCATTTAAGGAAACATGGCAAGGAACACAGAACTGAGAAATCATACCTCAATCACTTTATGTGCATATGAAATGACAAACAAAGACAAACACAGGAATATAAAATAATCCCAAAAGACAGCTTTAATTGCTATAAAATAACTTCAGAGTCCCTGACTCCTGTACATTTTCATGATTAGCCTAAACCCTGTTTTCTGCAGAGTTTAAGATTCTAAAACTGATTTTGAAATCAGCAAGGCATTAATAATTTGAAGTATGGCTTTGGATTTTAATATCTCAAAATTTTGAGAAACTGAAATCATTTAATTAACAGATATGTGCTGTTAAGTAATTTAACCTCTCTGGGTCTGTTTTCTTAACCTACAGTGCTTTCCTGAAACTTACAGAAATACATGTGAATAAGCTAGAATGCACACTTCTGCAGAAAGTGGTCAGCTATTATTGCATCACTGCCGTCATTGCGACAGGTATATCACCAAATATGTATATTTGCCAAAGAGAATAAGCGATTAAATTCTGTAAAGTACATGGGAGAATTAAGAAAAGGAAAAAAACTTGTTAAAGTCTAGAAGAAGGCATTGTGCCTTTTCCTTGAAGTAAACACGGAATGACGTAGCATTCTTTTCTCTTCTACATGAAAATACCCACATTGTCTCTGCATGTAATGCACTTTATCTAAACATAAAGACCCGAAAGCCAGTCAAGTTTTTTAGTGTAAGAAAGTTAGGAATGAAAGACTGTATGAAATAGCTAAATTTACCTTTAAAGAAGTAAATATTAATCTTGAATTTTTGTTAGTATATACCTTGATGACACTGGTTTTACAGATTTATAAAAATAACATAGAAAAAATAGAAATAAATTATGAGTTTATTTGGGATGATGAGGAAAGATTTGTATTGCTAAATGTACATGTACCTAGTGAGGTAATGTGGTAAGTATATCTTATTTCAGACTGATAAATAGGCCTGTGGAGACAGCTAGGAATAGATTTTAGATCAGTATAGAATTCTGGGCCTTAAGTGGGTTACGCTGCTGAAGGATGTGACTTAAGCACACTTTGTTTTATTTCTATGTTGAAAACTACTTCACACAAGGATACAAACAACTCCTATTGCTCAAAATTAAGAAGTCTGCTAATTAATAAAAAATGATCTTTATAAAGATCATATTTCCATCAAACAAACCAAAAAAAAAAAAAAAACCTTTTGAATAGCTATTACCTATTATTACCTCAATGTATTGGTGCAGCTAAAGAGGTCTCTCAAAAGGTTCATTTTTATGCTGTCTTTCCAAATATTCATAATTATGGTCAAAGATTACATCAAAGATGAGAATATAGCCTATTAATCACAAATTCTCAAACAAAATAATAATAATAAATCTGAAAGTTTGGTTTGAGAATGTCTTAGGAAAGGAAGTATATTTGGGTTGGTGTTTGAATTTTTGTTTATGTTTTAGTCATTTTGTTGTTTCTTGGATTTGGGTTTTTTGTTTTGTTTTGTTTTTTGTTTTGTTTTTGCTTTGTTTTTAAGATAGGATATCAACCTGTACCCTGTTGGAACTCTCTATGTAAATCAGGATTGCCTTTAACTCACAGGGATTTTCCTGCCTCTTGTCATCCCTGTTCTGGGATCAAAGATGTGAGCCATTTCTTGACTTTCTAAGACAGGTTCACATTATATAGCTTATGCTATACTTAATTTTTGATTCTCACACCTCAGCCTCACAAATACTATAATTATACGCATGTGTACCACTCTTTTTCTTTTGGGCCACCAACCAGCTCCCAAATTATGACACAGACTTCTTATTAGCTATAAATGCTAGACCTAGCTTTTGCTCATTTCTGGCTAGCTCTTTTAACTTACATTAACCTGTTTCTCTTTATCTAACCTTTTGCCTCGGAGCTTTTTACCTTTCTTCCTGTGTTTCTTACTTTCACTGCTTCTCTTGTCTGGCTGGCAGATGCCTGGCTTCTGGCCCTAGGCATGTCCCTCTCCTCCCTCTTTTCTTCTTTTGTTCCTCCTTTTTCCACACCTAGATTTCTCCTCCTATTTATTCTATCTGGCAGCAAGCCCTTCCTATCCTTCCTCTGCCTAGCTATTAGCCACCCAGCTTTTTATTAAACCAATCAGGTGCCTTAGGCAGGCAAGGTGAAACAAACGCAACACATCCTTACCTAATCAAACAAATGCCAGCATAGACAAACATAACATAGCACTACATCATTGACAAAGGCAGCAGAAACAAGTGTAACACAACCTCACATAAAGTGATATTTCACAGCCTAAACAAATGTAACACATCTTAGTCTAGTAAAAATAATATTAAAACATACATGTGCCTCTGTACCTAGTTGTGTGGGAGTTTTAATCTCAACGAACTAACATCCATAACACAACTTCTTCCATGCATCCTAAAAGCTATGTATCCATTTGTTGACAGGTTTACAAAGTGTACAGTAACAATTCACTTCTGAAATGAATTTGTCAATACATCTACAACACAAGCAAGGGATCCAGATTTTTTTAAAAGCTACAGCTAATCATAGCATGCTTCAGTACTGAATACATAGTATAAATCTAATTTTGTGCACACTCTATTTTGTGCCTAGAACTAATGGTAATAAACAAAAAGTATAAGCCATAACCAGTTCCTTCCTCAATAAAAGAATATTAACACTCTTAAAACACTGATGATATAGTAAATGGTTATAATAAATAATAAAATATGTAAGAAGGAATATTCTGTTTCTCCAAGTAAAGATGGTATAGTAAGTGCTATAGGAATTGAAGAAATACAGATCTAAGACTGAATTCTTGCTTGGCTACTTTTTAGTTGTTACGATCATAGATGAGCCCAAATTCATCAAAGCTAAGTTTTTAAGGCTTCTATTTTGCAACATCTCAGATATGTTCAAAACAAATGGTTGACTAACTTTTTCCTGAAAGAGAAATATGCATCCAATTTTCCAGTAATTGTTAATAAAAAACTTTCATACTTTGGTCTTGTACAGGAAAATATCATACCTTTTTAATTTTAAATTATTTCATATTACAATTAATTTTGAATTCCTAAATGCTCACTCCCCAGTAAAGAACTTATATGTTTTCTACTTAAAAGCTAGTCATAATGGAAAGAAAGATAATTTCCTTTAACAATTATTAATAGAGACACCTATATCCATCACAGAAAGAAATGAAAAAGCTGCTCCATGGAATCATGTGGTAGGAAGCAGATGAGGTAGGGAGAGCTATAAGAGCAAGGAGTCTGCGCTGTTTCAGCTATCACACAGGCTCAGAAACTGCTCTTCCACACAGATTGAACTGTTTCGGGGAAGCAATGAAGACGGATCAGCCCTTGGAGAATTTACATATATAATCTTGTCAAACTCTACAACTGCATTCTAGTTCCCAAATTAGACTTGTACTTCTAAATGAAATTTTAATTTACAGCCTAAAAACGGAACCCTTAAAAACAACATCTGGCTAGTATTCCTAATCTATTTCTGCCAGACTCAATATTCAAAGAGTTCCAGCAGTGTTCTGCAAATTGTGGACTATCCAAGGTTGCTGGTAGGTCTCATTAATCTCCCTTAGCAACCACATAGTACTAACTCAGTTCTAGGCACTCTGCTGGGTACTGGACATACAAAATGAATAAAATTAGTATAGGCAGGGATGTGATGTAAATAAGTATTTAAAAGTTTTCTATATTCTCTATATATCATGATTGCATGCTGAAAAAAAAGATGTTGTAAAGAGACAATGAAGATCTAATGTATAAAAGAGGCTGAATAAGCCAAGCTTTTCCTAGAGAAAAGTAAAATGGATGGGCTGAGGAGGTTTTAAACAGTATGTATCTCTTACAAATATCAGTATTGATAAATTAATATAAAATGGTAAAATAAAGAAATGACAAACTTCACAGATGTTAAAATTAAATTCTCTGCATTTACTTAAAAATATCTTTACTCAAATAGGTTAATTTTATTTCAAGGATGAGGAAATATAAGTCCTTATCACAATTCTTGTGGGTGTTTCCACGATAGGCTATTAGTCACAAGAATATAAACATCAAACTCAAGATTCAAACATTTCATAATCATAATCAATGATGTTGGGCCAAATTAACAAAGATAAATGGTATGGCCTGATCTTAACTAGCACATATATATAAAGTAACTTTCCCATGTTACATAGCTAATGAATAAAAAAGTCACAAATTAAATGCAGTTCTGATTTCCACAGCATTAACCAGATGTTTGGTGCAGTTAGTCATTCAATCAATGAGTTCCTACTGTCTACCAGGAATCGCTGTAAGCGTGGAGCCAGCATCATAGAGCACAGATGGCATTCAGTCAATGATCATGGAGGGTCACTAACATGTGATACATGTTGTTAACACTAGGCACATCAAAGCAAGCAAAATGGCCAGATAGTTCTTCTCGTCTATCTTAATCTAAAAATCAAGAATAGTGGCTTGAAGTTAAAACCTAATGAAATTCCAGGAAGGTGAGTAAAAGTTTCTTGGAGAAGATGATAAAAATGGCTCAGGATAATGTAACTACAACCAAAAGTCTGCAGAAAAACATGTCAGGTTATATAGAAACAAATGATTAAGACTGGGCCATATTTATTGAATACAGATCCTTTTCTCATACAATATATGCTGGTTGAAGAGGATATAATATATCTTCTCACTCTACTCCTCCCAGACCAAGAACCAGAGACTAGACATTTCAGAGACAGGGGAAAACCAAATACTACTGGTCTTTAAAAAAAAATGACTGATAAAATGACGATTCCTAACGTTATCCTGCTACATTCATAGATCAGAGCCTTGCTCAACCATCATCAGAAAAGCAGCAAGTCCAGTGCCTGCATGAGTCTGCACCAGGTTCTCTATATTACAGCTTTCAATTTAGTATTTTTATGGGAATCCTGAAAAATGAGTTTGTCTCTGAGTGTTGTGCCTTTCTTGGCCTCTTTCCTTTCTGTCGGTTTTTCTTGTCCAACCTTGATCTAATGGTTCTTATTTTATCTTATTATAAAATCTGAATTTTTTATTTGTTAAAGTTTTCTTTAAAATTCAGTGCTGGAGCTCAGTATAAAATAATTTACCTCTACTGTACATGAAACCCTGGGTCCAATCCCCAGTATTTCCAATAAATGTGGTGACACAAGCTTGTAATCCTAGAAGATCAGACAGAGGCAGGAGAACCAAAAGTTTGAAGTTATTCTTGACTACACCGAGAGTTCAATGCCAGACTGAATGACATTAATCTCTGCCTGCCTGCTCCTCACCCACACATAAAAATAACCAGTACCAATTTCTCAAGCATAACCTTAACTGTACTTATTCTCCCTACTGACCACTATGCTAGAGCATTCATTCTGTTAGTTAGTATTCTAAATTAACACACCCCAATTTTAAATTCATCTTGTTTTCTTACTCAATATATTTCATTTTCTCTTTTAATGAAAAGCTTACCTTTTGCATAATACCAGTGACATACGGAGGCACTGGACAATTCAGTATCAACACAGGAAAGTCAAAATAAAACAACCAGATAATGTAAGAGACTAATCTCTGTAGAGAATTTTTGACTGTGATTTCTTTATTTAAAATAGAGGTCAATTACAGAGGTTATTGTTAAAAAATTAAGAATAGACTAGCCTGCCTGCAGCGAGCTAGGTAGGTCCTTTGTTTACGAGATACGGCAAGCAGCAAGGAGTTCCGGTCCAGGCACCAGGAGAGACATCACTGGGGTGAGTAAGTTTCTGACCGCGGCAGCAGCCCGGGACAGGGAACTCAGACACCCCTCCTACACTTCCTGGTCATCCTCAGGGGCTACTCTGCCCGATACTTCCTCTCTCTTTCTATCCCACCCAGCTTGCATCCACAAACCTCCCCCCCCCCTTCGTCTGACTCCCTTCCCTCTTTGATCACATAACATCTCCCAGCCCAGCCTGTTCGGGCTCTAGGACCAAATCCGAATCGGCAGGGCAAACGGGAGGGTGCTAGCTCCTTTGTCCCCGCTAGCCTGCCTGCAGCGAGCTAGGTAGGTCCTTTGATTACAAGTCACCCAAGCAGCAAGGAGATCCGAACCCCGCACCAGGAGAGACATCAGGCTTGCATCCACAACCAACCCAGAGCGGTCCTGAGGAGTTCCATCTGGACGGTAGTCCATGTTTGGGTGCTGGGGA
>NW_026067908.1:2335661-2356734 GCF_014885135.2 Alexandromys fortis
GAACCATGACTGCTCTTTGGATAGGGGAGGGAGGGGGAGAGGAGTGGGGGGAGGGGGAGAAGAGAGGGGGGAGGGGGAGAAGAGTGGGGGAGGGGGAGGGAAATGGGAGGCTGGGAGGAGGCGGAAACTTTTTTTTTCTTATTCTCAAAATATAATGAAATTGACATCCTTCTCAATGAAAAAAAAAAAGATGGGTCATAAAAGCACAGAAAACAGTTCATTGAGCTCCCAGACATTAGCAATCTTAATCAGTAAATAAACACCCCTTACTCTCATAAAAAAATTTAAAAAATTAAGAATTATTTATTTTAAAAGGATAATTAGAAACTTCAGTTATCTGTTCCTAACTTGTAATGCCTGCATCTATGCTATTTCTTCAAACTGCAGGGTTGTTTTTTTTTTTTTTAAGAAAGCTGCCCTTTTAAAGACAGAACTAATCTCTCATGTAAGAGAGTTAACAATCATTCTACTTCCAGTGGTGATAGGCTTGGTTTCTACCATGTAAAGTGCTGGAGCCTGGGCTAATGTCACATTAGACAAGTAAAGCTACAATTTTTCAAGTGAGAAAGAGAAACACTGAATAAATTATAAAATGAGATAAGTGATAAAATCCTAATTAGAAAATTAGATCACAAGAACAATTAAAAAATATAACAATGTCTCTAAGAGACTACTATAGAAAACATGAGATTTTCAAAGATTCTTCAGTTTTGAAAAAGAATGTTGAACTCAATACATTTTAATAACTAGAACAATAAAAGTGGAGGGGTACAAAGCATCATGATATCACATATTTATAAAACATAATAAATTTTTCTTAAAAATATATAGTTTCTTTAGAAATCATTCAAATTTTTCTCTCATAGTTTACATGAAATTTTACTAGCAATATTCATTGTACATGATAGAAATCAAAGCATTTTCATAAAAGTATACCATGCACTTTGCCCATATGCACCTCCCACCCTCCAATTCCTCCATGTTTCCAACTGTTACTATTATCCATTGTCCCTTCATTATGCATATGTACATTTTCTTTATCCTCTCACATTTACTGACACCAAGGCTGGTTTTCTGACTTGATTATTAAGAATAATGCTACGGTACACAGAGAAATGCAAGTATTTCTGAGGCATACTCAAGAGTGGTGAAGCTAGGTCAACTGATAGATCCCTATGTAGTTTTCTGATGAACTTCCATATGTATATTCCCATAATGTTTGAACTAGCACACATACCCACCAGCAGTTTATAAGAACTTCTCCCCAGCTTCTATTGTGTTATTTGTTGTTGTTGTTGTTGTTGTTGTTGTTGTTGTTCTTAATGAAGGCTGATGAGAAGCCAAGGATAATGGCACTAGGTTTCGATCCTAATACATGAACTGGCTTTGTGGGAGCCTAGCCTGTTTGGATTCTCACCTTCCTGAACCTGGATAGAAGTGGGAGGACCTTGGACTTCCGGCAGGGCAGGGAATAGGGACTGCTCTTCATTCTCGAGAGGGAGAGGGAATGGAGTGGGGGGGNAGGGAAATGGGAAACGGGGAGGAGGCAGAAATTTTTTTTTCTTTTCAACAACTAAAAATAAATAAATAAATAAAGAAATAAATAAATAAAGATAGCCCTTCTCTCTTGGATAAAATGCAATGTTAATGGTTTACTTTATAATTTCATGATGACTATAAATGATGAGCACTTTTCAATGGTTTTATTCACTATTTTTAACTCACCTTTTGAGAAACATCTATTCATTTCATTGGACAATTAACTGATAGTATTGTTTGATTTCTATGTATTGGGTTGTTGAAGTCTCTATACATGCTAAAGATAATCTCTAAAGCATAGCTATAAAAGACTTTTTCCATTCTATAAGACAACAAGAATTTCTTCAGTTCCAATGCTTTCATTCAATTACTTCTTTTACTGTGCTAAAGCTTTGAAATTAATGTAACCCCATTTGTCAATTTTTAATTTTATTTTCAGAGCTATTAGAATCTTTTCAGAGTGTTCTTTCTTATACTTACATCATGAAATGTGCTATTTTTTCTTCTAATTTAAAGTGTCTGGAGCTGTCCTTGATCCATTTTTAATTTACTTTTTCTATAGAGTGAGAGATATGGATCTAGCCAATCAAAATTATTAAATATGAAGAATTAAAGTAAAGATCTGAAAGGAAATTAACTAAATGACGTGAAAAAAGAACAACCCAAAGAATCAATGAGATAGAGTTGATTCTTGGAAAGAATAAACAA
Organism: Alexandromys fortis; assembly: GCF_014885135.2. Taxonomy (NCBI): domain Eukaryota; kingdom Metazoa; phylum Chordata; class Mammalia; order Rodentia; family Cricetidae; genus Alexandromys; species Alexandromys fortis. The sequence goes on from NW_026067908.1 coordinate 2,337,909, forward strand.
GACAGACAAACCATCAGTATTAACAAATATACCTGGGATGTTGAGAGAGATGACAATTTACAACAGACAATTTTTAGAGGATGAGTCCATGCCATTAAAAGTTTGTCCAACCAAAAGCGTGGTCTTCTTGTGAGGCTCCTAAAAGTGGGACAGGGGCTGTCTGTCTCTATTACCTGCTCTTGGGATCCTTTCCTCCTACTGGGTTGCCTAGTCCAGCCTCAAAAGGTGAAAAAAAGTCATGTAACTGTGATGGGAAGAAGGAAAAAGAAGAATAGCTTTCACTCTCCAAGTGACTTCTATAAACTAGGAATTCTAATCCTCATAGTAGCCTCAATAAATTAGCATCTCCATTTCAGAGACAATGTGCATGAAGCTCTGAAAGGGACGATAACTTTCAAATCAGGTACCTACCAAGTAAGTTTATTCTTGCTATCCATTGTTTTGTAATATAAAATTAAGAAAAACTCCAAGAAGTAGGTGTCTCTATATTTACTACGCTGCAAAACTCAAGGAATAAAGGTAATATTGGCACTGAAAATGTGAACGTGAAAGATCAGGTACTTGCTGTGTCATGTTGAAGAATATGGATGACAAAAACTGATGAAATAACAATAAATAGCATTGAATTTTAATCTTTATTGCCAACATTGCCTGGAATGTAATAATAATTAATAATCAATAAGTAGAATTTCCTAGGTTAGTAAAGCACAATTCTGGGTGCTTCTGTGAGGGAATTTCTAGAGGCAACTAGGTCAACTAGAGGCAATTATGTCATGTGGGATCTGACCCAATAATATAATAAGGAGGTATTCAAAGATAGGAGAAGGAACAAATAGGTCTCATACATGAAAATTTCAATGGGAAGGGAGGGTCATGAGGGATTATATCCAACTTCCAGAAAGTCACTAAGATTAGGTCATGTGTAGCAGGATAAGATTCTTCTGAGATGTTATTGCACTAAACTGCAAAATTGCAGTATAACTTGGAATGAAGATTCAAAGGTGCTGGAAACGCTAGGACTATAGCACAAACATGAAAGAAAAATTTAGCATTAGAATGGAGCCCACAATAGAAAAGAGAAAGGCTACATGTGCTGTGTGAGGCATTGCCATAGGGATGGGGCTGCCCAAGGCCACTGGGTTCCAAATGATTGAATCAAAAGCCATGAATATTAGACATGGAGCTATATAATTTTAGTTGATTTGTGCCCAATCCACCCTTGCTATGCCCACATTCTTGGTGTTGTGAATATTTACTCCCTGCCATTGTATACTAGAGTATACAAGTTAAGATTTTTATTTAACAAAAACTCAAAGCAAAGATGTTGCTTTGAATATCAAAAAAGAATTTGGACTTTTGAACATTCTTCAGATTGTTCAGACCTTGGCGACTTTCACAGCTGGACTAAATGTATTTTGTATTGTTAAGTAAATATAAGACTTTAGAGCACAGGAATTGAATAGTCAAAGCTTCTCTTCATGTAATAAATGCATTTCGATGTCTGAGATATTTGAAAATAACTGAATTCAAGTGAGTTTTTAATGCTGGCATTTATTTTTTAATCAACTAAAATGAAAACCAACAAAAGGCTATATTGTATGTGTATATGTATATATTTTAAGAAGTCTGTAAAATCGTAAGACTCCATATGGGTTTATCAAAAGTCTTTTTATGTTAGTTAGCCATCCCCATCCTCCTGCCTCTCACCTGCCTGCCAATCCTTCATATCATTTAACTCTTTTGTTCCATTATCCTTCTTCGCCTCTACATACCATTTGCATTCAAGTCACAATCCTTATTTTTTCATTATAGAAGTATGTATGTTCAAAAATGGGATTTTTAAAAGCAGCCAAATATCTAATCAAAGACTTATTAGTCTAGACTCTATTTCAATTACTATTGAGAATTTGGTGTATTCCTTTTTTGTATTTTGTTAATATGAAGTTATACTTTTATAGTATTATAATAATACTATATAAAGTTATATCATGCATTTACATTTATTACTTTAAGTATTTTTATACTAACTTGAATTGTTTGACAATTAAAAACTCGGCGAATGTGTAAAAATCTAGAAAGTTCTATAGCTCTCTTAACTCAAGATATTTTTATTCCATTCCATAAAAGATGTAGGTAAAAATTCAACTTAATGAAGAGACAGCAAAATGATTAATGAAGATACTGTGCCAAATTTCCAAGCTCAACCTCTACAATCTCCACTTAGTGATAAACCAATGAGAAAATGTTTTGACCTCTCTACTCTTCAGTTGACCCTGCTATAAAATAAAGGTGAAGAGTGTTACATAGCATAAATAACTGACAGGACCATCTGAGAATTTCATAGGAGGTTTTGGAAAGTTCCTAGCACAGAGTAGCACTCAGTGAATATTTTTAATATCATAAATAGTTATTTTTTATTATTATCATTATTATTATTCTCATCTATTACATTGTGGCTGAAATTTCCCCTCCCTGCATCTCCCCAGTGTCTCCCCCATAAAGAATTCTCATTTAGGATATTCTTCTTAGATCACATTTTCAGAAGTAGAAATTACTGAGCCAAAGAGTACAAACAAATTTAAGATTGCCAAACTGTTATCTGAAAGTATGTAAAACTGATAATTTATATTAAAGCAGAAGTGTACAAAATTAATATGGTTAGTTAAATTTATATTTGGTGTTTTATCTCTATTACATTTTTCTGGGAAGCAAAGCAAGAACAAAATTTTTCAATGATCTTTCCACAGCAATATGAATTTTAGAAGCTATTCAAATGTGAAAATACAGTCAATAAGAGATAAGGAAATCAGATAGGATGTCATAGTATCTGGTTTTAGCACAGTAAAATTAAAGTGGGCAGAAAGGGAAGATGCACGTGTCAGTCCTCCCCAAGCCCAAAAGCAGAACAGCCTGGAGAGTATTATTAAGGCAGAGAATTGCTCATAATGTTAACAATGCACACTTACTCACTTATGAATTGTTAAATATAGACTTTTAAGGGGTTTTTGAACATATAATGCATATTGTATTTTATTCCTAACAGTATACCATCTCTTGAAGAACTATATCATGGTTCAAAGATAAACCTATTTTTAAAGAACCAGATATAGAACTAAAAATAGTTTAGAGTCTTGCACATGCATCCACATACACCATTACTCTCCAGATTGGATTAATGCAATGTATATAAACAAAAAGAAAGGAATGATTTTGGGCAGTGACATGATTTTAAATATTTATCTATACAAAGTGAAAGCCAATTCCTTACTACTTTTCTCACAGTACATTTGCGATTTATCCAAAAACTATCAACCCTCTTTAGACATTCTTACAATATTTTAGTACAGCTGAAAACTATTTTTCAATATTGATTTTTTCATTTTTAATATCAGTATGTTAGAGAGCATACCAAATAAAATACTGTATTTCCCAGCTTTCCTTGCAGCTAAATTCCTCCAGATAACTAAGGTCTTGCCAATGATAGGTAAACAGAACTTTTGCACGGAAAGCTAGAAGATTTCTTCTAGGAGAAGAATTAAGCCTTTTAATTTACATTTTCTTTTGTCATTCTTTGCTACAATATTGAAATAATATGAAAGCAATGCTCAAGTTTTTAAAAAAAAGTCTTTATAATATGAAAAGAAAAATAGCAGAGGGTAAAGGAAGGATCATAACTCACAGGTGACAGACCAACACTAAGGAACTAATTTTGAGCTGCCTAATTCTAGAGTTAATTCACACAACAAAACCTTTTTTAAAATATTGTTCTCTTTAATATTTCCATCATAAATAGAAACACTAATATGCAGAGCCAAACTTCACTTAAATTTGGTTTTGTACAGCATGGTTGTCCTTTCTAGCAGCCCCTTAATATTCAAAAATGTCATAATATTAGACCAGTAATAGTATTTCAATTCAATGAGCATGAATATATTAAACAAAGAAATAGGATAAGAAGTTCTCGGGTCAAATAAAAACTCTATTTCTTTTAATGTCTTTATTCAAGTATAACTTACATACAAAGCAACATATGTGTAATATATACAAATTGGCAAACATGAAGATAAGCATACATTATTGGAGCTATTATCATAATCAACATCACAGACATATCAACCAATTGTGTGTTTTTGAAAGACAGAGGGGAGAGAGATATAACATAAGATCTACTCTCTTAGAAAATTTGATTATAGAATATAGTTACGTACGGGAATATGTGGGTATACATGTGTATATACATTTCCCTATTATCCATTCATCTAGAATAACTAATACTTTGAAAGTTTTCACTAATATATCATTTTTCCTCCCTCCAAAATCTGGTAATCCTCACCTCACTGCTGCTACTCTAGATTCTTCATATACATGATATTACATGTTTTTGTTTCTTCTGTGTCTAGATATTTTATTTAGCATTATACTTTACAGGCTAACTGATACTATTAAAATTGCATCCTTCCTTCATTTTATTTTTAAGATTCAATCATATTTCACTACATGATAAAGCACATTTTCTTTTGTCTACTTGTGCATTAATGGTTATTATTATAATCTTAGGGGGACCTCAAGAAAATTTAGAATTATGATCAAGTCCTGACTGGAGTATTCTGTGTGGCTTGATCTTCTCAGCCAGCAGTCTTGAGGCTGTTCTGGATGTAGAACTCAGACATCCGGGCCATCTGTTACTAATGGAGATTCTTTAGGGGGTCTTCCTTGATCAAACCTAATTTTTCTTAACCCAGAATGAATCCACAGCCACTGATTTCCTGTGGAAACAAAAGCAGAGCTTCTTCCCCAATGTAACATATCTTTTGACCTAAATTTTGAAGTCAAGGCATTTTCAAAATATATATGCTGGATTAATCCAGCAGCATTTATAATCAAATGTCATTTAGCAGCTTTTGATCCTTTTTCAGCATTCAAACAATTCAAAGACAACATAATAACACCCAGTATCCAGACTCTCTGTGTATTTTCCTTCTTATGTGGCTTTTTTTTAAACTCTCTTTTCTTTTTCTTTTTAATTTTTGGTTTTTGGAGACTAGGTTTCTCTGTGTATCTCTGGCTGTCCTGGCACTTACTCCATAGAGCAGGTTTTCTTGAACTCACAAAGATTCACCTGCCTCTGCCTCCCAAGTGTTGGGATTAATAATGTGTGCCACCACACCCAACTTCTCTCTCTCTCTCTCTCTCTCTCTCTCTCTCTCTCTCTCTCTCTCTCTCTCTCTCTCTCTCTCTCTCTCTCTCTCTCTTTCTTTTAAGGACTTACTTTATCCTTTTTATTTTCTCTCCCAAGCCTACATATAATTTTAAACACACTGTAAACCATTTAGAGGTTTTCTTCATTTGAATCTATCTTTACTGTTTATCTCTCTTTTTCTGACCACATAAGTCTTTAATTTGCTAAGCAATATAGCTAGGATTAAAGCCATGGCTTTGGTGACTGGATCCACCCCGTTCTCAGCTTTCTGCAAGTCTAACCTCATGGCAGAGGTACTGTAGGGAGCCATGTTTATTGCCACAACTCTACGGAGTTTCAAAGTCTATGCTGCCACCAAGAATCATGCTGTCTGCTATTCATAAACATCATTTAAGTGTTTGCTGGTGGGTCCTCTTAAGACATCTATAAGGTTTTTGCAGCTAAAGCTGAGTCGTGAAGCCTCTCTTAAAGTGAGGTGTGCTTGGCTCTAGCAAACAGAGCCTATCTGAGAAAATGCTGCTACAAACAAGCCTTGCTTAATTCTGTTCTTTTGTGTCTAGAATTACTTCTCTAGAATTCAAGATTAGGTGGAAATCTAGTGCAACTAAACTCCATGGAATATATGAGAGTGACCCTAACAAAGACTCCTAGTAATGGGAGACAAGGAGCCTGAACCAGACATTTTCTAAAACCAGGAAGGCCTCTATTGGTGGGATCAGGACACTAACTAACCCAAACACAAAACCTTCTACCTACAGTTTGTTCTGCCTGTAGAGTACTCTGGAACCAGATTCTAGCTGAATCTTCATCAGAGACCAGAGGGACTTCATTTAGCATTGGATGGAACCAGGTTCACAGCTCCACAGTTAAACATTAGGCAGAATTCTGCAGATCCTGCAGAGGAAGGGGCGTGGAAGGAAGGATCAGAGGAACCAGAGGAGTCCGGGACAAGAGAACAGGGCCCACAGAATCAATAGGCCAGGACTGGGGTGGGGCAGCTCACAGAGATAAGGGAGCCTGTAGAAGAAGGTCTGCCCTCAGCCCCTTGCATAGATATGGCTGAGTAATATTGTGTTCTGGGATTCATAACAGAGGGAATGGGGCAATTGCTGACTCTTTTGCCTACTTATGGGACCGTTTTCCTCCTGCTTGGATGCCTTGTCCAGACTTGATGTGATGGTATGTTTCTGGTTTAATTGTAGCATATTATGCAGTTATTGGTTGATGCATCTGAGAGGCATGTTCGTTTCTAAAGAGAGACAGAGCCAGTAACTTGTGTGGGTCTTGGGGAGAAAGGAAATGGGAAGGGATGCTGGGGGAAGTGAGGGGAGGGGAAACTGCAGTCAGGATATAATTAATGAGGGAACAATAATTTTTAAAATTACCTTTAAAAAGTAAAACAAATATGAAAAAGCCTATATTAACCAATTATTGCTATGTTCTAGTACTACATTAGGTATTGAGAAAATAGAGATAACAAGTTCAAAACTTCTGTCTTCGTGAGGAAGATTCTAACCTAATTAAAATTAAGGGAAAGTGGATCATTGCAGTATATTGTCATAAGCATTGTGACAGAGATAAATATGAAGTACTATAAGATCATGAAGGAGTACTACTAATTTAGGGAGAATTCCAAGAGAAAGTATCACTTAAGAAGAGCTCTGAAGAACTAATGAACACAGGATCCCTGTCCCTAGAAAAATGCTAAAAGGTTTGAAAATATAATGCCGTACTGTAGACATGACAGGGTGTATACATCCTTTGATAGATGACTGTGCTTCAGCAGTAAGCAAAAGGGGCAAATACATATTGAAAGTAGATTTTGTAAGGAGTACTGAAAGTTACATTCTTGTTATTTAAGTAAGCTGGTAAAGTTACTTAATTTCCGAAAATATGAAATTAGATAGAATAATAACACATGTTTAATTATAATATATGTTGTTCAGTGCCACACCTCGCTCACAGCAAATTTTAATAAACAACTGATAAGAATAAAAAAGAGGGGCAATCCTGGAAATGCATTCAATGAAATGGTAGCATGTTAACCTAAAATGTCAGAGGGAGCTACTGAGGGGTATTAAGCAAAATGTGTATATTTTAGAAATACCCTTCTAACTACAATATAGATACTATACTGAATATGCAATGATCAGTCATTACTAAAAAATGATGACTGTATAAACTGGCTCTGGCTACAATGACAGAGAAGTTGGGTGTAAGTGATGTCTTGATTTGTATTAAGTTGATACTATGCAAGTTTCAAATGAGTGCATACGTAGAAAATATTACAAGAATCCATTACATTTTTACTTAAAACATTATTTTTTTACCTTTCAATATATTTTGATCCTATTCCTATAGATATCTTGTGCGTCCGGCTCACAAAACTACCTCCCAAGTTTCAGGTTAGATGCTACAGCTTAACAAAAGGAACATAGAAGATTTCTTCTCTGAGTGGTTACGGAATGAACTAACACATATGCTGTTCCAGTCATGCTCCTCATACTCTGGCCTAATTCTCTGGTCCTAATCATCTATAACGTCTTAGCTCTAATTCTTTTCTTCCAATTCTATAGTGTTAAATCTTTTTCTAATTCCCTGTTTCAATTCTTTGTTCCAATTCTACTGCTTCTCTGTTCACCTAGCTTAAATACATTTTTTTTACAGGAGGCTTGAAGCAATAAAAAAAAATCACAAGAGTTACATTTCATTGATCAAATGCAAGTTCATTTCAGTGAGCAATAAGAACAAAACTCTTTACCATGACAATACAAAGTTTCAAGGTTTCTGGAATGAGACTGTGATCAGAGAGTGGGGGCACAGTGCCCAGTGAGACAGGCTATGAGATATAGTTCTTCTATCAGTTAGACTTGGCAAACCAAAATTGGTATGATTTTTCAGGCTTCTTTGTGTTAATAAGCTTGGTTAGATACCTGTGACTCTGACCTTGTGCATAACTGTAAAGTTTTAAATGTATGATCCATTTACCAAAACCTTTAGTCTAGTTTGAACTTGCTCTGAAGTAAAAATGAGCTAACTGCATGCAATTTGCCTTAGCCTGAGGAGAAATTGTTATTTTCTTGTGTTAAGTCTGAGTAAAAGGAACAAATCAGGCTTTAAATGTCTCAGTCTTGCGGAACAACAGATATAATTATGAAGCATATCCTAGTATTTTTATTTCAAAATCATACAAATAATGAGAAGTCATCTTCCTGACCATCCACAGATCTATGTGTGCCCAGCAGATAGAATATTTTCATGGGAAAAACACACACACAGTGGGAAAACATGCAAAAGCTAATCTTAAGGAAAAAAAAGAAATGACTCATGAGAGAAATTGCAGAAAGAGGTAAACAGTTTTACAGCCAGTGACCCCACGGTTGTACCAAGTGGGGTTCCCCATCAGAGAATCACCCATCTGGTAAGTCGAAGTTTCATAATTTCATGGTTTTAACAGCTGAATAATATTAGATAAATGTACCACATTTTCATTATCCATTTAACAGTTGATGGACAGATAGGCTATTTCAAATATCTGGCCACTATTAACAGAGCAGCAATGAACATGAATGAAAAAGTATCTCTTTTGTAATATATAGAGTCTTTATGGTATATGGCCACAAGCGGTACAGCTGGGTCTTGTGGCAGATCAATTTTCAGCATTTTGAGGAACCTCTACACTGATTTCCAGAGGAGCTGTACTAGTTTGCACTCCAACCAGCAATGAATTAGTGCTTCCCTTTCCCTGCATTCTTGTCAGCATGTGCCATCATTTGTTTTATTTACTTGTGTTTTGAAATCTGAGCAATAATAACTACCTGAAATGTTGTTGATTATGTTTTAAACTTTTGAAAATACATATGGCAGCATTAGTAAGTACTAAATAGAAAATGTTTCCTCTAAAATGTTATATAGAAGTGGGACAACATGGTCTCTTTATAGAAATAGCTAAGTTTTGAACAGTACAGAGTCCGAGGAAGCAATAGATGCAATTAAGAGCTGTGAAGATCACTGACTGAAACGTATTCTCCCAGTCAGTTCCTAAGCTATAAAGTGATAGTAAGCTAATTCTGAACTATATAAATTCCATAAAACTATTCATCTCTAATCAAATGCAAGCTCATTTGCAGTAGAGATGTTTTTTTTCCCTTTTGTGTCCTTCCTCATGCAAAATAGACAGAATTGGATGAATGTGAAAATGCCACAGAAATTTACAAACTTAAGGTGTTGCATTCTTTCAAAAGAATTAATAACATCTTTGATCATCTGTGTATGTTCCAAATATTTATTATGTATAATGTTACTTAATTCTTGCCTGCACACTTTCCTTATTGGCACCTGAGGCACCATTGTGACCAACAGCTTGGGTATGCCTTTCACCCACTCACTTGGAATTGTGCTGGCTGCAGTTGATGGTCAGTACCTGTGGCTTTTTAAATGAAAATCTCAGTTTTTCAGTCAAAAAGGTCATCCTCCAAGATCTCATCAGCACTTGGCTAGCTGCTACTACCATTCTAGACAATATAGATATAGCAGAATATTACCAACATTACAAAATATTTCTTTGAGTAATACTGATTCAGAATATACTGGGGTATTAAAATGTTAGAATACAAATACTTTACAAACAGAAACACACATACAATGCTAATTTTTGAGATATAGTGCTTTAAAGAGTTCTAATAATACATAAAAGCCTATCTCAATTATCCACAATTAAATCTCAAATTCCTAAGGGTATAATTGATGTTATAGAAAATACCTGGACAATATGAGAATATTTTATAATACTTTAACATGATCTCATTGAAATTTTAGTAGATGCTGTCTGGGCTGGGAGAATAGAACAAAAGATGCAAAAATAATGGAGAGTAAAGAAATAATCACTTGTAGTGATATTCAAAACGAAACGAACAAAATTATTTTATTGAAAAAAGACAATCATCTTGTATTATTATGTTACTAATTTCTCTGTATTCTTTTCAAAAATATGTCTTAGGAAGGCATTAAGAATGTACGTTTAAAAATATATTTCTGACATTTCACTAGGCTCCTTAAAAGGATATTAGGTAGAAGAACCATGGAACATTAAAGAAATTTATTGCTTTCAATTTAGTGTTCCACAGAAGCAGGAATATGTACATAAGTTAGAGGAATGTCAAAGAGAAGAAAGAGAATAGAGTTTGAGGGGCAAAGTGACTAATGATAAACTATTCATATCTATGTATAGCTAAATCAAGTCACTTATAAAAGGTCAAATAAAAAAGTACAAATATGTGAGGAGTACAAATTTTAAGAGATTTTTAGCAATGATATTTTATCATAAGATGGACAACTCCAGTGATATATACATGAAGCCAAATTTAAGGGAGCTTCAAAGAATATAATTTCAAAAAGCAGAATTTTCATGTATAGAGATACATCTTCTTACTAATCATGGTGGTACATGCCTTTAAAACCAGGATTTAGGAAGTAGTGGCAGAAGGATCAGAAGCCCAAGGCTACATTCAACAACAAAGTAAATTTGAAGCCTGTGCTATAACACCTCTATCTCAAAGCAAAACAAAAACTAACTGCACAGAAAAGAAACATGCCTTCTGTAGGAAATAAATGGAAAACACAATGAACATTATTTTATCATTGTGCTTTTTAAATATCTAAGTATTAATAAGTCGTTGGAACAATTTGTTACTAATCAAGCATTCTATTTCATTTTGACTCTGCTCTCATGGTGCTATCATATACCATCTTTTTCTCAAAATGGTTGTCGTGACCTAATAGACTATCTCCTGAGATAAAGTAACAGGTTTCCTCCTAGAAGGAAATAACATGTGTGCTGATGGATTTCATTCAGAAAGAAGTTCACACTTACTCCTACTATCCTCTCCAATACCCACCTCCTCATTGAATTCTTTTGACATTTTTATTTTTAAGTACATATGCTTTAAAGTTTTAAAAGAAAAATACTGGAAGATGAAAAAGAATAAAATTCACAAAAAACTAGAAAAAATAAATATACAAGAAAAATTATGAACATTTAAACCTGCATAGGAGTCTACATGACATATCGTATACATTTTTTATAAAAATGTTCCAGATCTCAGAGATTCCAAAGATATCAAATGATGCTGCTGTTACTATAGAAACTATTCTTTTAATGAATTTCAGATTAAATAACTGTATAAAACAAATTCAAATCTGAAATGCAATTACTATTCTAAAGTATATTTACATATTTGATTTTATAATGGTTACATAAAATAATATAAAATATTAGGAATACCTTTTACATGTGCAAAAACAGCTGGCAGTTATAAATTTAATTGAGATTCTGCCTTTAAATACAATAGTGTTGGGTATAATAAAATTCTACCTTATAAGAAAAACTTATACAGACTCTACCATTCTCTTGCTGCTTGCAAAAGCACTAATTTATATGCAGTGAGATATTCCTGTAAATTTACCATCTTGCATAAATGGTGCAAATTCAGGGCAAGTATAAAAGACTCCCTAAAGGTTTGCACACATCAAATCAATATTCAAAAAATGGCTAACAAATATCTTACAAAACTTACAGCAAGTGACTTGAAATAACGAGCAAGAAAGAGTCCACCTTGTCTAGAAGTATAACACATTCTCCTAGTCTGCACAGCTAAGGCTAAGACTCCCTTCCCCAAGGGTTGTACATTCCAGTCACATCACTTGCCATATTGAGTTAAACAGACCAAGCTCCAAATCCTATCTCTAACATTACTACACTATCACAAGCTATGTACTTAAACTCTCTAAACCTGTAAAATGAAGAAGACACTTGCCTTAGAAGCAAAACAAAGATTAGTATTATTTAATGGATGATGCCTTGACATGGTTTCTACATTTATTTGATCCTCATTGCTTGACAGTATCGATTACTATGATGAGCAAATGTTTGGAGCCATTGTTGTTACTGTGCTACTACAAGTATAATAACAAGATAAAAAAGTCACAACATTTTGTTTATTTTCTACAATCTGTTAACGAATACATCTAAAATCAACGAAGGAATGCCATATATGACTCCTTGATAGAACTGGCTAGAATGTGGTTGCAAAACTAACATACTTCAGCTCATTTCAACCTTCTTAGCTTATCTGATACCACTGTTGGATGGGGAAGAGAAAAACAGCTTCATTCTGGAAAGACTGTCAAACCTGAAGCAATTAGTAAACACTAGACCTAATATACACATGCATCTTTCCCCCTTACTTTTTGTGATTTATAATATCCTTATAAATATATGTGCGTGTAAATATCACTCATATTTCTATTCCTTGTCTTAGCACTGGCTGATTTTTTCAACATTATGCATTGTCAAATGAAGACGCTGTCCCTATTTACTCCTGCACCTTTCATCCACATCCCACATTCCATATCTTTAGTTTCAGGTTGTCAGTTTTACATTCTTTTGCATGATTTTCTGTAGACATAGTAATTGTGACTACCATGCTCTAAAAGTCGATTGTAAGCCAGCTAACACCACTTAACACATAAAATCTATAGTGCCAGATGGTCTTGGGATTGCATTTCCTTTTTCATGAGTCTAGTGCCACAATACAGAGTCCATATGAAGAAAATATTCTTTGCATCAAGATAAAATGTGTTATCTTTTCTCACCTCTGTCAACTACTTTAAGCTGTACCATATTTTATTTCATCTCATTTTCAAAAATTATTGCTGTTGTTTTACTTTTCCTATTATTTTCATTGGTTTTCTATTTTTCTTACTTGATAAGTAAGTAATGAAGCTTCAGACTGCCTATACATGGACTGAAAAACTGGTTAAACGTACTGGATTTTCTCCAGAAGTATCCTTCCAAGAATGCACTCTTAATATCTTATTACTTTAATCTAAACTAGCCAATATCTAAACTCGCTGATTGATAGTCACCTTCTGATTTCCCTTAATGTCATCTAAAATTGGATCCATTTTCTCCCTCTGCATATTCTCCAAAATTTTGATCATTTATATCCCTAAGCAACTTTTGGAAAAAGAAGAAATATACAGAAATATACATTATGATTTCCTGTGTGTCTGAAAATTACTTTAACCCATGCTGACATTTCACTGAAAAAAATATTGCTGGATGTAAAATTCCACTATATACAGATAATTTCTTCGGGAATTTTGAAGAAATTATTCTACTGCTTTCTAGCCCAATTATGTATATCTGTAATCACTAAAATTCTGCACTTAATGAACAGTTCCCTATTTCTCATTCTTCAGCCCCCTAGTAGCTATCATTTTACTTTCATTATGAATTGGAGTATTTTATATTCCACATATAAATAGAATTATATTAAATCATCACTTTATGACTGGCTTATGCCATTTAACATAATTTCTATAAGGTCCACCCAGGTTATATAACATGTGATGGGATTATCTTTCAAGACTTAACAACATTCCGTGGTGCATGATGATATAACAATGCTACACTGTGTTTATCCATTCATTGGCCAATGAATACTCAGGTTGTCTCCACATACTTGCCACTGTGCATAATGCTGCTATAAACATAAGTGCACAAATCTCTTCCAGATCCTCCTTAGGAGTCTTTTGTACATATAACTATCAAGATAGTACCACATAAAACTGCTATCCTTGTTGGGCACATGTGTATAATCCCAGCACTCAGGAGGCTAAGGAATGGACTGCCATGAATTTAAGGCTAACCTGTACTACAAAGTGAGACACTATCTCAAAAACAATCACACACACACACACACACACACACACACACACACCAAATCAGCAACAACGACGACGACAAAGAAAAGTCTCTCCCCTTAACTAAACTACAAAATAAACTGGCACTCTTCGTGTATTATACTCTAGCCAATACCATGACACATTAATTATTTAAAATTAAGAAACTGTTCTCAGGTATACATTGTGTTTATGCTACTATGAGTCAAGTTCTAAGGTTTTCCAATGATTTAGTGTTTGTATTATAACACTCTGCTTTATGTCGGCTACATGTGTGTCATTGTAATTACTTTAATTAAATATCACACAAACAGCTGTTGTATTACAAATATAAAAGGAGAGCATTCAAAGAGGAACAAAGTTGAATGTTTGAAGAAACACCAAAAAAGTAAACTGACAAAAAAAAGGAAAACTACCCTATAGATTTAAGTACAGAACAGATAACTGTGAAATACTTAAAAACCATAGCAACTTGAATTTTTGCTCAAATTTAAGGCAACAAAAAACCCACATGGACTTCTAATAATAAGAACAATACCAAAAGAAAACTTTAAGCCCTCTATCCAAATATACGAAAATGAATATGTATTAACATACATTAAGTTGTGTTTGTTCTATTTTTATGATTCCCTATGTTAACTAACCTTTCCAATTATCTGACTATCTGTTGACTGACATTATTATAGATGAGAAATATTACTCTATTTCCATTGTAGAATATTTAAAACAATTTAACCTATATTACTAATACATGTGTGTGTGCATGTGTGTATAAGCATATATATACATATATATACTATTACATATACCCAATGGATTTACATGTCCTGATTCAATAATAATAATAATATAACTCAATAATAACTGGATACCCAGTTCATATTTAATATTTATATGCTTTAGTTTCCTCATAAAGATAATAATAGTGTTTGTTTGGGGGCATTGTGCCACCCATGTAATAAATGTATGCTACTATAATTTAAGACAAGTTTCCTAATGAGAAAAAATTCTGTGTTGTAATCATAAATTAAAAAATGGACCCTATGCTTTGTCTCTTTTATCTATTTTATAATCTTGTGGAAAATATTTTTTCTTCATGCTTTTCTGAAATATTCTCCCCTCTATGGTAGAAAAGGTTGTGAGACAGATTTTATATAATTCATGATTCCCTCAAAACTACTTTACAGCAAAGGCTGGTCTTGAACTCCCAATCCCCTGCCTCCACTTCCTAATTAATAGCATTTATAGTTTCCTGTAGTAATTTAAAATAATTTGTTCAATTTTCTTTCAAGCATTAATTCAATGGATTTAATAGGGCCTTCATAGGCCACCAACTTCCCCACTGAAGATATTACAATTTTGTCTATTGTTGGCATTTCCTCATAATGAGATTTCCCCTTTTATTGAAAGACTATTTTCTCATAAAATATATCCATATTACAGTTTCCCCTCCCTCTACTTCTCCCAGTTCTTCCCTACCTTACCCCATCCACATTTGACTCCTTCTATGCTATGTCTCAGTAGGAGAAAAAAAGACTTCTAAGAGTTAACAATACAACATAACAAAATAAAGTATAATAAAACAAAATATATTACATCAAATTTGGATAAAGCAAACCAACAGAAGGAAAAGAGCCCAAGAGAAGGCACAAGTATGAGAGACCCAATCACTTACACACTCAGGAGTCCCATAAACTAAATAATATATATGCAGAGGACCTGTTGCAGACCTAGGCCCTGTGCTGCGGCTTCAGTCTCCGTGAGTTCATATGAGCTTCACTCAGTTGATTTAGAGAGCTTTGCTCTCCTGGTGTCCTCCATTCCCTCTGGCTCTTCTACTCTTTCCACCTCTTCCACTGGGTACCCTGAGGAGAGGGATTTGATGCATACAACCCATTTAGACCCATTTAGAGTTAAGTGTTCCAAGATATCCACCCCCTCTCTCTCTCTGTCGTGTGTGTGTGTGTGTGTGTGTGTGTGTGTGTGTGTGTGTGTGATATCTGACCATGAGTTTCTGATGCAGGAGGAAACTTCTCTGTAGCTACATAAGACACTAATCCATGAATATGGCAGAATATCAAATATCATTAGGAGCCATTTTATCCTTACTTTTTTTTTTAAGGAAAATAGTATTTGGTTTTACCCTAAGTCTCTGAGCAATCTAGTCTCTGGTTCATGGTCACGCAGTCAGTGTCAGGTATGGGTTCCATCTCATGGAGTAAGCCTTAAGTCAAATCAGACATTTGTTGGTTACTCCCACAAGCTTTGTGCCACCATTGCCCTAGCATATTTTGCAGGAAGGATAGCATTGCTGATCAAAGATTTTATGGCTGGGTTGATGTATATATTTACCTTTTGGTAGCCTGCAGAGTGTCTTCCTATACCAAAGACACTAGAGCACAGGGGTGAAGGTTCTATGCAGGCACCAACTTGACCTCGCCATATTCAATTAGTTGTGTGGGCAACATCTTCAGCAACAAGGTCTTGCTGTCAGTTTGTGGAGAGCAGTCTATTGTCTTGGCAACATTCTGAGTTGTTTGGAATTTCCATGGGACCTCTTTGGCCAACAATTCAATAGACTATAATAACCCAGTCCCAGTACTAGAAGCTTTGGTGACAAGAGATGGCCAGTTGAGGCTATATCTCCCATTATTGAGAGTCTTTACTAGAATCAATTTGAAAGAAAAATATGTCTAATAATTGTGCATATGACTGGGTGGTAATAATTAAGATGTGTTCAAAACTCTCTTGGAATGTAAAACTACTTAAATTTTAATAATATTAGAATTAGATTAATCAACAGTTTGAGTATCTCATTAAACATGTATTCATTTTTTTTCAGAATTACAGAAGTTTGTTTTTTAAAAAAGTATGGGGGATTCAAAAGATTGAATGAAGCTCACTAGCCTACACTGATGCAATGTGATTCCCATTCTTGAATGCCAAAATTTATTCTAAAGCAAAGGAACATCAGGTAAAGTTCAAATATTTCTGCAATCATAAAAAATGTACTTCTTAATAGATCCTTGACAGTGTTTTTACATTTATAAGTACATATCTAAATTTTCAGTGAGTAATATTATGACTCATAGAGTCATTTTAAAAGATTTGATAATAATAAATCTCATTGCAAATAACATAATAGGAATGTTTCAATCACAATATTCCAAAGCAATATTCTACTAAGCTGAAAGAAATACATAAATAATAAACCAATTGTAGAAATATCTGAAATCAGAAAACACAGCACTAAACATTTATTTCCTATAAAAATATGAAATGTAAAATGCTACTGAATAAACTAAAATTATAATATCTGTAACCTATATTTTCAAGATTTTGTAAACTATCATAAATACGCAAAACATTCTCACTAAGTTAAGATGCTGTAATGGGAAAATTTCAATTCCTCAGATCACCTCCATTGCATAGCACACTGGAGAACTGCCCTCTCCCCTTGTGCCAAAAGACAAGAAATGCATTACATAGAATTTATAATGTACTAAATTTATATTATAACCTAAACCTTGATATAATAACAGTTTCCTTCTTGTTCAGACATTCAGCTCTATAACTAGTGGTCCTTTCTATTTTCACATAATGTTTCACAAAATTGTCCTTACACTGGAGAGAGTATGGCAGTTACAGGTCAGGTGTGATTCTCATCCCTTCCTATTGGATTTCATTAGCTAAGAATCACATAGGCACATTTAGCTTTAAAAATAAACATTAGAAACAGAAATATTTGTAAAAATGTGTGTTACTTTTGTTTAAGTTGTATTTAACTCTGTAAAGTTATGTTACTGTGCCTGGCTAAAACACCTGAAGGTCTAGTAAAGAGCTGAATGGTCAATAGCAATACAGGAGAAAGGACAGGCAGGGCTGGCAGGCAGAGAGAATAAATAGGGGGAGAAACCTGAAAGGAGGAGAAAAACAAAGAACAAGGAAAGGAGGACACAAGTGGCCAGTGTAAAAGCCATACAACCAACCACAGAATTAAGAGTGAGAGCGGCAGCAGACAACGCAGGCCACAGGCGGCAGGGACCTGCGCGCAACACCAAGAGCAGATCGCCCCACTACAATTAAATCAAAGAGGTAGGCCTTTGGTTGGCGAGGTCCCTGGCAAACAAAGAGCCAGGTCCTGTTCCTGAAGAACATTCTGAGGGGTGAGAGGGATCGTAGGGAGGGCATTTTGTAAGAGGAGCCCCTGGCCAGCAGAGAAACCTGAACTGGTTTTAAAAGACCCATTAGATAGCATCGATAGGAGGAGATGGGCAAGCGCCAAGGCAAAATTATTCACCAAATAATCTCAAAAACAACATGAAAACACCAGAACCCAATGATCTTACAACAGAATGACTTGAACACCCTAACACAGAAGAAGTGGAAAAAAATTGACTTTATGAAAGCAATAGAGTCCCTTAAACAACATGTGAAAAACGCCCTTATAAAAATGGATGAGAAGTATAACAAAAAGTTTGAAGAAATGAGTAAATACATACATGAAACCAAGAAAAAAACGAACAAACAGGTCATGGAAACAGTTCAAAAACTGAAAACTGAAATGGAAGCAAAAAAGAAAACATAAACGGAGGACCAGTTGGATATGGAAAATCTAGGTCAACGAGCAGAGCCTACAGAAACAAGCATAATCAATAGAATACAAGAGATACAAGAAAGAATCTCAGATTCTGAGGACACCATAGAGAAAATAAACGCACTGATCAAAGAAAACAGCAACGCCAACAAATTCTCATCACAAAACATTCAGGAAATATGGGACACATAAAAAGACCAAACCTAAGAATAATAGGAATAGAAGAGGGAGAAGAGTCACAGGTCAAAGGCCCAGAAAATATTTTTTTTTAATTTTTTTTTTTT
>NW_026067908.1:2356816-2357563 GCF_014885135.2 Alexandromys fortis
TATTCAAGACAGGGTTTCTCTGTGGTTTTGGAGCCTGTCCTGGACTAGCTCTTGTAGACCAGGCTGGTCATTATGGAAGAAAACGTTCCCAATATAAAGAAAGATATTTCTTTGAATATTCAAGAAGCATACAAAACACCAAACAGACTGGATCAAAGAAAAACATCCCCACGCCATATAATAATCAAAACACTAAATACACAGGTTAAAGAAAGAATATTAAGAGCTGCAAAGAAAAAAGGCCAAGTAACTTATAAAGGTAAACCGATCAGACTTACACCAGAATTCTCTATGGAAACCATGAAAGCCAGAAGGTCCTGGATAGAGGTACTTGAGAAACTAAGAGACCATGGATGCAAACCCAAACTACTATACCCAGCCAAGCTACTGTTCACTATCAATGGAGAAAACAAGACTTTCCAGGATAAGAATAAATTAAAACAATATGTAGCCACAAATCCAGCCCTACAGAAAGTAATAGAAGGAAAATCGCAATCCAAGGAATCCAACATTGCCAACACTGCCTACAATAACTCAGGCATCTAGCAACCCTTCACCAGCACAACTCAAAGAAGGGAGACACACAAACTCTACTACCAAAAACAATAAGAATAATCAGAGTAAACAACCACTAGTCATTAATATCACTTAATATTAATGGTCTCAATTCACCTATAAAAAGGCACAGGCTAAGGGATTGGATACGAAAACAGGATCCAACATTCTGCTGTTTGCAAGAAACACATC
>NW_026067908.1:2363803-2364993 GCF_014885135.2 Alexandromys fortis
GCCCAGAAGGAGTAGAAGACTGGAAATAATCAAACTGAGGGCAGAAATCAACAAAATAGAAACACAGAAAACAGTCCAAAGAATCAATGAAACAAAAAGTTGGTTCTTGGAGAAAATAAACAAGATTGACAAACCCCTATCCAAACTAATTAAACAACAGAGAGAGAACACGCTAATAAATAAGATCAGAAATGAAAAGGGGGACATAAACACAGACACAGAGGAAATTCAGAAAACCATTAGATCTTACTACAAAAGCCTGTATGCCACAAAACTGGAAAATACAAAAGAAATAAACATTTTTTTTAGATAAGTACCATATACCAAAGCTAAACCAAGACCAGGTGAATGATCTAAATAGACCTGTTAGTCACGAAGAACTAGAACCTGTTATCAAAAATCTACCTTCCAAAAAAAGTCCAGGACCAGATGGTTTCACTGCAGAATTCTACCAGAACTTCCAAGAAGAGCTAATACCTATACTCCTTAATGTGTATTTCACAATATACAAACAGAAGAGTCATTGCCAAATTCCTTTTATGAAGCTACAGTTACCCTGATACCAAAACCACACAAAGACCCAACTAAGAAAGAGAACTATAGGCCTATCTCACTCATGAATATCAACGCAAAAATTCTCAATAAAATACTGCCAAACCAAATCCAAGAACACATTAGAAAAATTGTCCATTATGATCAAGTAGGCTTCATCCCAGAGATGCAGGGCTGGTTCAACATACGCAAATCTATCAATGTAATCCACCATATAAATAAACTGAAAGAAAAAAACCATATGATCATTTCATTAGATGCTGAAAAAGCATTCGACAAAATTCAACACCCCTTTATGATAAAGGTCTTGGAGAGACTAGGGATACAAGTGTCATTCCTGAATATAATAAAAGCTATTTACAGCAAGCCGACAGTTAACATTAAATTAAACGGAGAAAAACTCAAAGCCATCCCACTAAAATCAGGAACACAACAAGGATGTCCACTCTCTCCATACCTCTTCAATATAGTGCTTGAAGTTCTAGCAATAGCAATAAGACAACATAAGGGGATCAAGGGGATTCGTATTGGAAAGGAAGAAGTTAAGCTTTCGTTATTTGCAGATGATATGATAGTATACATAAGCGACCCCAAAAACTCTACCAAAGAACTCCTACAGCTGATAAACACCTTTAGTA
>NW_026067908.1:2366518-2472665 GCF_014885135.2 Alexandromys fortis
ATATAGGCATCCTCCTGAATATTAACCTTCATCAGGCGATGAAAGGTGACAGAGACAGAGAACCATACTGGAGCACCGGACAGAAATCTCAAGGTCCAAATTAGGAGCAGAAGGAGAGAGAGCACGAGCATGGATCTCAGGACCGCGAGGGGTGCACCCACACACTGAGACAATGGGGATGTTCTATCGGGAACTCACCAAGTCCAGCTGGCCCGGATCTGAAAAAGCCTGGGATAAAACCGGACTCCCTGAACATAGCGGACAATGAGGACTACTGAGAACTCAAGAACAATGGCAATGGGTTTTTGTTCCTACTGCACGAACTGGCTTCGTGGGAGCCTAGGCAGTTTGGATGCTCACCTTACTAGACCTGGATGGAGGTGGGTGGTCCTTGGACTTCCCACAGGGCAGGGAACCCTGATAGGTCTTTGGGCTGAGGAGGGAGGGGGACTTGATTGGGGAAGGGGGAGGGAAATGGGAGGCGGTGGCGGGGAAGAGACAGAAATCTTTAATAAAAAAATAAAATATGCATCAAATTTCATTTCATTTGTCTTCAAGTTTTAATGCAGATACCAGCAGATTTAAATGATCTATGTAGATTACATCTGTGATTCTTGGTGGATTTCTACTGGATGGCAATGAGATAAAACTTTCCATCCAAACTTCCTCAGCCCAGAAGTCTAAGCTTTCAGTGAGATAGGAGTTTACCAGAACGTGATATCCTTCTTCCTTTAAATTTTACAATCTCTATTATACGCAGACATTATACTCTTTCTATTTCTGACAACTCTCAAATGCATCTTGTAAATTCATGCTTTGTTATGGTTTGAGCTACAATGTTTCCCAGAGGTTTACTGTATTGGCCTCTCCAACACAGTACTGAGCCATGCGGTCTCTAATCAAAGGATTAAAGCACTGGTGGATTTATAATTTAGCATTGTTATTGAGAGATTATGGAATCTAGGAAGTATAAGTAGAGCTGTTTTATAACTGTTTCCTCCAAGATTAAAACCTTCCGTGTTCAAGGGAAACTCACTGGGGGCACAGAACCATTAGTGTGAGGTAAAACAATCTGATCTGAAGGGGAGGGCAACATTCCATTCTACAGTGACTCTCATGAAGTTCAGAAAGTAAACAACTCAAAATAGCTTCAGAAAGTACCTGAAACTGACCAGATTCATTAGGCTCTTTCCTCCTGAAATGTACATTCTTTAAAAGCTACTCAAAGACACTCTCAGACCAAGAGAATTGCCTAAAACTCTCAGACCAGCCTAACAACCCAGAAGCAACAGAGACCACCTAGGTTGCCTAGAAACACCAAGGCCCAGAAGAGCTGCCTGGATGGAAGAAGCTCAAACCAACTAAACTAATTACAAAGGCAAAGAAAAATTCATGGCTCACTTCTACCAAATATGAGGCAAGAATCCTTCCCCCATCTTTGTTATAAAGCAGGACCCAATCAAACATCTTTATCTACAAGGCTGCTCCTCATCAGTCACCTTTTTCTATAAAGGAATATTAATGTAAAATAAGTAAAAATAAGCATGTTTAAGAGAGAGAGAGAGAGAGAGAGAGAGAGAGAGAGAGAGAGAGAGAGAGAGAGAGAGATACACATTCCAACATATTCCAATATGTTGAGCAGCCTCTAGGCGGTGCAGTGTACTCCATGTTTATAGCCTTTGTGAGCTGTGACACATGCTGTGTGAGCTTTGGTGATGTAGCTGTCTGTTAACTCATTTCTAGTCCTGTAAACAACCTCTCACCCATATACTTGGAAGTAACACCAAGAAAATTCAGTGGGTCATCAAGTTGGATTTGACAATATCCTTTGGTTGGTATGTCCTCCATTCCCAGTCTGGGGTCATTTGTCATCCAACAGGGTGTGAGTTGAAAGAAGTAGGTTATTGTAAACACACCTTATTCCTGGCCTCATCTTTTTTTTTTTTTTTTTTTACCTCTCTGCTTCCCAACTGTCATAAGATAAACTACTTCATGCTACACAATGATACTCTGCCTCTCTGTCCTTCTAGTGACTAAACCTCTGAAACTGTAAGTCAAAAAAACATGTCCTATAAGCTTTTTGTTCTCGGATATTTTCTTGAAATGTTAAAAACTGTTTCTGTCTACTCCAAATATCCTCTTACTTTCCATCTTTTCTTGTCACAAAAATATTTGCTGCCCTGACCTAAAGAAAAACTATATGTTTAATGTTACTGGATATCAGTATAACCTAAAAATTAAAAAAAAGAAAATTTTAGATATGACATATGTCAGTTTCAAATAGAACTTTAAGAACCACTATCCTGTTCCAAAACTGTCTCTTTTCTTCTGAGACTAGAAACATACCAGATAAAAGCTATGTTATCAGCCTGACTTCTTACATGGCATATGGAACAGGTCACAGGCTGACTACAGTGGAGAAGTAAATAATAGCAATAATAACCACTATTATTGCAGACTATATTTATTGTCACTATATAAATTAACCTAAGCTGGCTAATTAATCATATGCTTTTACCAGAATCATTCATATTCTTTAAAGTATACCTTTAAGATTCACTATCTCTATAAAAATTTTTCCTAATAAGATTAATCATGAATAGTTTTCCTTCCCCTACATTCCTCAAGTTCAGCTGGTTCTTTTTTCAATTCTACTTTATTATTTTGAATTATTAATGTTTAAATGTAAATTACATATAATTGCTTAATAACTGCCCAATGGCTTCCAGCATCACAAAAAAAGAAAGCCAGACGACTGCATGCCTTTAGATGGAAGCACGTAAGACTGTTGCTGAAGTACTCCTGATTAAAAACAACGCTTCAAACCCAATCAAATTTCTAAATGTCATTAATAATTCATACAGAATACAGAAAAACATGAGGAAATGTTATACTACTCCATACAAAAGCAATCACCAAAATGCATGAAAACCACCTGGCTTATTCAAACAAGCAAACATAAAAACCAAGATTTTAAAAGAAGGATGGAGGGGCCAAGCCACATAGGAAATAATCAACTTAAAACTGACTAGGTGTTTTTACATTTATTTTAGCATTTTAGTGTGCCCCCCCCACCTCTCTCTGCTTAGTGTATATGTGGACACATGCATGCCATCGCACAAGTATGGAGGTCAGAGAAAATTTGTAGAATCAGTTCTTTCTTTCTGCACTTATTTGGGTTCTAGGGATCAAACTCAAGTCTTCAGGCTTTCAGGCTCCCATGACAAGCACTTTACCATTTAGCCATCTTGCCAACCCCTGAATGAAAGAACTTTTGTTCTTTTATATGAAAGAAAAACTCTATTTGTCTCATTATATCTAACTTATGATTTTACATATATCTCTAAAACATATGTTCTTTATATATTTTTAAAAGTAAAAATGTATATGGCATATTTAGAAATTAGTAAGTAAAAATAAGAAAAATCCTGATGGTCTTGGAGTCCTCTAAGAAGGTACATAAAAGAAGAGCATAAATTTACTTCTATACTGGGTACCAGGAAAAATTATATATGTGTGTAAGTGTAATATATATATATATATATATATATTTGTGTGATATATATATACATAAACATATATATGACTGACAAAATTTCATAAGAATAATCTGGAACAGACATTACAAAATTTTAAGAGTTATACAGCTAATATAAAATTGAAGAAAAATGAAAAAAATTAAGAAGGAAGCAGTGTTTGTTCCTTCTGGGTATCCCTGTGGGCTTTCTCTAATAAATAATCTTCCCATCAGATAAAAAACAGGCAGTACTGAGAACTGTACTCACACTTTGTCTCTATCTAAAGATGGGAACGGCTATTCAACCACAATTGTGAATAAAAAACAAAAAAGGCATGGCTTCACCAAATGCCGTGGATTTTCACAAGAACTATAAATTCTTTAGTATCAAACCTATTTTCAGCAACTAAAAACATTCTAGCCTAATGAAGTCCCTGTTTATATTCTTCATAGGGCCAACACAATGTATCTGATAGGTCGATCCATCATGGCTGCCGCTTATTTGCCAGCTCTGGACTAGGATAAGCAGAATACAGTGTAGCAGAGAGAAGGGAGGTGCATCTCAGCTCTGTACTGATAATGAAACTATTTTGATAAGACACTGAGATGAAATGGGTGGCACCACCTGAATCACTGCCACCCTCAACGTCCTGTTTCATAAATCGAAGATTAGTCCTACTAGAAAGTTGCATTAATCTCTCTCATGCCCACAGAAAACTCCACTAAACACAGTTCTGTTGAACTGGCTTGAAAGAGTGGTCATAAGTTTCCATTTGAATAGTGTTCCAGTTTCCTTTCTGTTTCCATGATAAAAGGCTCTGGCAAAAAGCAATTTAGGAGAGTACAGGATTTATTTGGCTTATGCTTTCAGGTCACAATCCACCATTGAAGGAAGTCAAGCATGCACTTGAAGCAGAAGCCATGACAGAATGCTGCTTTCTGGCTCACAGGCCCATATCAAGCCAGCTTTTTAAAATACAGTCCTGAACCACCTGCCGAGGGAATGAAGTAGCCCATACTAGACTGGACCCTATAATGTTAATTAACAATCATGACAATCCTTCACAGACATGCCTGCAGATCAATTGAATCTGGACAGTCCTTCAGTTGCTACTACCTTCTCGGTGGCTCTAAGCTTCATCAAGTTTACAGGTAGGGTTAACTAGGGCAAATAGGTACAGCTAAGTTTAGCTAACTGGCCCAATATTTTGTTTATATACCCCGTTGAAAATACGTAATACCCTAAAATCAATTCACAAAGTTACAAGTTTACTTATATTTACTTTCCCAAGAGCCTACCCAAGTTCTGACCATAGACCATCCACAGTGTGATTTAACAATGATAGACTAGAACAATGATGGACATAGAAAACCCAGTATAGTCCTCTTAACTTCACCCTACCACATTTTACTAAAACTATATGCACTAAAGAAAGGAAAGAGCCTCACATTCTTTGTGTTCCTCTTTTCTTTTTTATACTTCTAAATTTATTATAACTCAGTGTGCAATTATAAAACCATGGCTTGAGCACTGGAAAAGGGAGCTAGATATATTTGAGCAATGATCATTTTAGCTTCAAAGTTTTCTCTTCTTCCAGAACTTCTAAGAGTGAGCTACAGCATATCTCTTGTTCCTGCACATAGTAAGAGTGACAGGATTCAGAGATGTAAGAGGTTGTTGTTGTTGTTGTTGTTTTTCAGGACAGGGTTTCTCTATGTAACAGCCCTAGTGGTCCTGGAACTAGCTCTTGTAGACTAGGCCAGCCTCAAACTACAGATATCCACTTGCCCCTGCCTCTCAAGTGCTGGAATTAAAGGCATACACCACCACCACTTGGTTATAAAAATAGTTTGTAAGGAACTTGTTTTTTTAATTTTTTATTAGTTTGTTAAGAATTTTATAAAATGTAGGGGTTTTTTTTGTTGTTTTTTAAGGAAGAACACAAGATTATTTTTTCTACTTCTGGACAGTCATTTCTCATCATTCCAACCTGGGTGTTTCACAAACTTCTAAAATGCCTGTTATTTATAAATAAGAGGAAAAAAAACTTTGTTTACTGTGCCTATGGGGCAACATTCTCACTGGGCTCAGTGAGTGTCTTTTTGTTAGTAGGAAATAGCCCCATTAGGCAAAATGCATCACCCTTTTATTAGTGTAAAGCATCTCTTTATGGTAGGAAGTACCTCAGTATTTTAAAGAGTCTGAGATTTAGTTTCTGCTGTATGGGTTCATTTTTGTAATACAACCTACATTATATAAAAAGAAAGTCTATATTACTTTCTCTTTACTTTTATTTTTGAGATTATAATTATATACATTTTCCTTTCCCTTTCCTCCCTCCAAGCCCTCTCATATGCCTCGTCTCTCTCTTTCTTTCAAGTTCACAGTCCCTTTGTTCATTAATTGCTATTATGTACATACATACACGCAGACACAAGCACATGTGTGTTCGAGTTGGTGTTAGCCATTGCATAAACACAACCTGCTCAGTCTGTATAATGTTACTGGTATGTATGTTTTCGGGGCTATTTGGTATTAGATAACTGAATGGTATGATCTTCCCCAGAGAAAACTATTTCTCCCACTGTCAGCATTCCTTAGTCATCTGTAGTTCTTTATGGAGAGCTGAGCTCTCCCCCATCCACTGCAGCATGTCTACTGTTGTCCTTGTTCAGCTCAGGCTTAGGCAGTCATCTTGGTGAGACTTTATGAGTGTAGCCTCAGACATTACTAGAAGACACAAGCTCACAGCAAACTCCTTCATCCTCTGGCCCTTACAGTCTTTCTGTCCCTTCTTCCAAAATGATCCCTGAACCTTTGGTGCAGGCATAGATGTATCCGTTCGGACTGGTCTTCACAACTCTGCACTTTGATGGGTTGTGGGTTTTTATCGGTCTCTATCTTTTGCAAAGAGAAGTTTCCTTGATGAGTATGAGGACTACACTTTTCTGTATGTATTAGGACAAATATTTAGAATGTACCTTAGGATCCTGATGATTTGGGTAAAGTGGTGGCTGTAGGTTCTCCTCCAAGATCCACGATTTCACTAGGCCTGAGTTGTTGACTAGGTTTTCAGTACCAGGCATGGTTTCGCTCTTGATGAGAGATGTTGTGTACTGTCAAGGTATGCAGGCCACTACTGAACTCTTATGGTTAAAAGCATGCCACAGTGGTCTTTGCTGTGGTTCATAAGTATCATAGCTACATAGGATTGTTGGTTGCTTCCCTTCTTTGGAAGCTTGCGTGGTACTTTCTTATACAATGTTTATCCTCAGGAAGGAGGCATTCAGATGAGTTCTAGCTCATGAGTCTCTGGGCCCTCTGTCTGAAATGCATGCCATCTTCAGCAATAGGGATGTATCTTCCATATCTGGAGGACACCCAAGGGCAATATCAATGGCCTGCAATGATTTTGAAGTCTCTTGGACAATCCTGACTAACAACTCAAAAGAGGGCTTCTCTTGCCTGGTGCTGAGGTTTGATAAATGATAGTATTGGCTCTTGGAAGGAGCATTGTCAGTCCAGATGGAAAAATGCATTTGAACCATATATGTATATTTATGCATGGACTAACAAGTATTACAGGATATTTAGATAGATAATTATGACTTTTTCAGACATTCTTACTATGACCTTCCCTTACTTATCTCCTTCTCCCATCCCTAATTAGAGGCCACTGTTTTTCCTATTCTCCCCATCTGATCACTGTACCCTGCTATTCCTCTCTTTGGTGTTCCTTGGCATCATCCACCACCCTGGCAATGGTCCCTTTTTATTTTCCAGGGGTTTTAGAGTTATTCCGGGATTTGTTGTAGGATATGTTGTATAATGTATTTTGATCATATTCTCTTCTGCTCCCCCAGTTTGTCCCAGATCACCTTCCCTTGCCCATCTACCCAACTTTGTGTTCCTCCCCCATCAAGACCAATTTGTGCTGCCTTCACTGGAGACACCTTACTACTATTATTTTGCGGCATGGACATAATATTAAAGCATTTCTGTAGGGCCCAGGGTCTACCCCTCCTCCTGGAGCATTTCCTGTTTGTTCCTGTGCTCCCTCTGCCCCGCCTGGTGATTGGCTATAGGGCATTGTTGACTCCACCTTAAACATGGTCATTTCCCACCTGCCTGGGGGGTATTCCATTGTGCAGCAGCTAGGTATTTAAGGTTTTTCCTAAATTTGAATAAACGGCATTCAGCTGACCGCCTTACGAATGACCCAGGTCTCTTGTGTGTTCTTTCAATCTCCAGGCCCTTGCCCGGCTCATGTATGGTACAGCAGCACGAAAACTGTACCGAGAGCAATGCAGTTGCAGGCGTTACAGTTGGAGACACCACTGGGATATCAGGCGTTACACATTTCCTATTGACAGACATGTTCACATACTCTAGACAATCCCTCATTGATGCTCCCTCCCCCAATTATTCTAAATTATATCAAATTGACGGTGAAATTTAGCCACCACGCTTAGAAATATGACTTAAGAAAGAAACAAGTAGAAGATGGGTGACCTAGATTCCCCCTCATCACCTTTAGCTCATCAAAGTTTTCAATGGCCTCACTGACGCTAAATCTAGTTTCCCACTCCTCATTCCACATCACTTGGCAATGTTTAGTCTATTGAGGATTCTCTTTATCTTGAAATCATCTTTTGGTTGTACTCTCTCTAGCTACACCGTCTCAATCTCGCTGGAAAATACTGAAATATCTCAGTTCACCCTGGGCCTTTTCTCCCCCTACACAATTTCATCTACATTCATAACATTACTAATACTCACACCTTCAAAATAATTACATCCATGAATATTCAGACATAAATTCACTCCTTTGTCAATGTCTCCACTTATTTGGGTCTCTTAAAGATACCTCAAAATTCATATGTCAAAAACTAAACTCCTGATCTTCCGTCCCAAGCCTAGCTAAGACCTCTTCTAATGCTATCTTTGTAACGTCACCACCAACTATCATTTGCACAATACAGAAAATGATTCATCTCTGGTAGCCTATATTTTACAAAGTTCTATTTTATCTGTTATGTCTCAGTTCTGCATCCCTGTTATTATCTTCTAACATGCACACTCTTGTATTGTTAATGCTTTCTGCAACAGCTAAAATTTTTTCAACTGTTCTCATAATGCCCTGTTCCCACTTAAAAGCCTTCAGTGGTTTCCCATTATTCTTGGGAATCTGAACAAAATTAAAGTGGAAACGTAGTAGAAGGCCTGGCTTCAGATTTCCACCACTCTGCTCCCATTGTCCCATGATATTCCACACGCATTTTCTTTTTTAGTTCCTTACAAAATTTAGGAACATCTGCCTGAAGTTCTGCACATGGGTTCTCTTTGCCTGTACTTCTCTTTGCTTTCTCCAGTTATCCAACCTCTATTATATTTCAGGCAAACTATCACA
Source organism: Alexandromys fortis (assembly GCF_014885135.2). Lineage (NCBI taxonomy): Eukaryota > Metazoa > Chordata > Mammalia > Rodentia > Cricetidae > Alexandromys > Alexandromys fortis. Next base: position 2,375,447 of record NW_026067908.1, read on the forward strand.
ACCAGTCAATCCAGTCATTTATTCATTGAGAAAAATGATATTCACCAGATTTAGTTCAAAACCATGTGAGACTGATAGGCAAAGTAGAACCCTTATAGAGTTTATATATTAGTAGAAGGAGGAGAATAATTAATGATACAAATAAATAACTTTATTTATATAATAGATTCAAAGGGGATAAAAACATTCTAGAGATTCAAGAGCACTTTCCTGTGCCTAGTTTGATATCTGGCATATAGTTAGCATTTAATAAACATTTTAAGTGGGTAAGAATAAAGGAATGTTCACAGTAAGCTATAAAAGAGCAATAATTGTAAAATGAAGAGAAAGAATTAGAGATGCCAATCAAAAAGAAACAATGAGAGGCCTTAAAAAGTAATAGTGTCTTGAATTATTTTAACCATTTCAAATAATTTGTAGTTATGGTTCCAGTATTATACTGCCTTACTGGCATGTGTTTGCTCACACACACACACACACACACACAAACTCACACAGTGGAGTTGTCTAGAGTAATTCAAATAGGTCACTCTTGTAACCATAGTTCATAATATCTAATTAGGGCGTGTACATAGGTTGTATACATAGCCCACTTTTACAATCCACCATCATACATAACCCCAAGTCATTTGTTTTCTATGGATAAAAGACTGATCTGTTATCCATCACTTACATTAAAGTTTCAGCTGTTCAGTCCCCTGCCTGTTTTATAGACAAATCTCTTATATTCAAGAACTCTTGCTTTCTTTTATTAAGATACCCTTAGAAACAGGATCCTGGGTTTCCATTAATGTCAGATCCCTGCTTCTTAAAGGCCATCTTATACTCCCAGAGATATGGCATGTAACCCTTTATGATTTTGAATGACCTTCAAGATCCCAAATACACTCGTGCCCAGCTTCAAGCCTCCTCTGATGGACTCCAAATGGACTGGAGTTATGAGCGACTCTTAAAGTCTCTTGTCTTTTTAAGGGCTCATAGGAAGATTTGTATACTTTCTGTGTAACTCCTTAGGTGGCCCTTAGGAATTTTCACCCAGACAAGTGGTCTGTATAAACTCCACTTCTGTGGAACCGATATGGAGGCACTTACTATATCTTCCAAAAAACCTGCTTCCTCTCCTCAGTTCCAAATCATCTCCCAGGAGGGATTCCTTGCAAGCTACCACAAGACTGTGAACACCCTTCTTATCCAGGACCTTGACACAGCCCCCATCACAGATGTCCCTCGGGATTTAGGGTCCTACATCTTCTCTCCTTTTCTGGGTCCATGCTCACTCAAGAGTGTGCACACTCCCCCCACCCTCTCCATCAGCAGAACTTTGAGATTCCCTGCTGGCCACTCAGAGATACACTACACACCTCCCTTGAACCCTGACCCTGAGGAAACAGTCACGACGCGGTAACCCACAAGGGCGCCTCCTCAGAGGTAGGGCCATGAAGAGTCCCCAGTCCCCTCAGGCCCAAGACAGGCGCCTCGGCTTTGCCCTGCTCCACAGCTCTCACAGACCTGCCTCAGGCGCCGTCTGGCTCCGCTCCGCCATTTTTGTTGTCCGTCAGTCTATGAACCTACGCAAAAACCACTGGGCAGTGGGGAGCGAGCGGTGGGATCCGCGGGCTGACAGAAGCTCCCTCAGGAAGACGCTGCACGGTGGTTGCTAAGGAAACCCGCGGCCCCGGTGCAGCCCGCGGGAAGCAGGGGGCGGGGCAGAAGAGAGCGTGCAGCCGAGGCTCCGCCCCCCGCACGAGCGCTCCTCCTTCAAGTTCCCGCCTACCACTGGGGACTCCACTGGGTTTCTTCCCCAGTCCAAGGCCTAGTGTCCTGGGAACTGAGCATGCTCAGCCGCTCTTGCAATAGCCAAATCTGAAAGGAGGACACTGTGTTGCCCCTGGTGCCAATCAAAGTGCCTAGGTGGGTTGACGTTTCGATAGTTGGTGGTCAATTCTAGGGACTTGGGACAAGTTTCTTAATTTTTCAGCACTTTTTCACTTAATGTATTTGGCCTTCATGGAGATGCTGAGAGACCTGTATTCAACTTAAATACATTGAGAACTGTGTGCCTAACACAGTCAAAGCACACAAGTTCTAAGGCCCCTGACTCCTTGCTCCTCTGCAACTAGAACATTCATCTCCTAATTTCCATCCGAATGGCTGTAGGTTGCTTTCCAATGCTTAAATTAAACTCTCTCCTATTTCCTAGTTCTGTTGTCCTGGGCCTAGCTGACTTAAAAAGTTTGAGAAAATCCCTTGATGCAGAAAAGAAGAGAGACAACAGAGTTTTTTAGATAAAATGCTGGCATCGTGCATGTGACCATTCATTCGCCTTCGCTAAAACATGGGACCAGATGGTGCACCATAAGATCTTTTACCAAAAATTGCCATCAGGGTTGGTTGGTCTGAAAAATATCGGTAGAAGCCGGGCGGTGGTGGCGCACGCCTTTAATCCCAGCACTTAGGAGGCAGAGGCAGGCGGATCTCTGTGAGTTCGAGACCAGCCTGGTCTACAAGAGCTAGTTCCAGGACAGGCTCCAAAACCACAGAGAAACCCTGTCTCGAAAAACCAAAAAAAAAAAAAAAAAAAGAAAGAAAGAAAAAAATTATCGGTAGATATGGATAAACTCTACCCATCAGAAATACCTTTGACACTTAAGCAGTTAAAAAAGATCACAACCTATCCTGACGACCGGCAAATTGAATATACACATGCGGTTCACAGTCCTGATCACGGGTAAAAAGCTGTGAAGGTGGAGAGGATCCCTTGTGGGAGCGGTCGTTTGGGTTTGAGCAAGACAAAGGAACTTCAGTAAGTATAGGGAGATGAAAAGAAATAGAATGAGAAGTATCTGACTTCCTCCAGCGCTGTGGCCTTGTGGCTTTGTAGTCTTGGGAAAAAAAGAAAAAGAAAAACTTAAACTCATTGAGCCTCAGTTTTCTTTTTCAACAAACTGTAATGAAAGCACCACCTGCCACCGAGAGTTGCTCGGCAGCACAAATGGGTGATGAATGGAAGTGCACTTGCTTAATATTAATCCAGTAAAAATTTAAAAACCTAATATGCTGAGGATATCAAATTAAGCATCCCCTGATGCCTCTCGGGAGCCAGATGCTGTGCAGTAAAGAGGAAAATACAGCACAGAATAGCACGGTACTGCTCAGATTTTATTTTAAATAACATTTAGAGTCCTGTTGTTTAGTCGTATGAGCCACATTTCAGGGGCTCATTGCTCATTTCATGTAGGTAGCAGCTAACATACTAGTCAGCATATGTGCAGAACATTCCCATCACCACAGAGGGCTCGGTTAGACATGGTTGGTAGAAAAATGTCAGGTGGGCAAGGGAGGTGAAATGCCTAGAAAGTTAGCTAACAGTTCAGAGAATAATAAGCAGGCAGGACCGTTCACTACCAGTACTGTGCTGAGAAATGTTACTGCACGTCATTTTCTCACCCCCACCCCCCAAAAAATCCATGCCTTTGAAAGTTTGCAAACTAGTTGGGAGGAAAAGATTGAGATATAAATATCTAGTTTACAATTCCAGTGTGGTAAGAACTGACGGGCACAATGCTCAGAAGCATGTAAGAGCACCAATCATCATCATCATCCTCTTTATTTCCTCCTTTCTAGAAAAAACATTGCAAAGTTAAAAAAAAAAAGTGTTTATTGCTGAGACCAGATAAATATAAGAACAATGTTTTAAGTGGAAAAACTTTTGTTTTGGTACAGTTTCAGAGGTTTTAACTCATAGTTGTCAGGTTCCACTGCTGTGCACCTAAGGACGGGCTGACCATTGTGGCAGGAAGTGTGTGGTGGAGCAAGTCAGCTCAATTCACTGTACTTAGGAAACCTATAAAGAGAGAAGGACTAATGGAGAAACAGAACACTCTTGCTTATTGGTGTACACTCACTGCACATAGTAATGGATTTCATAAAGATAATTTCTATTCTTCTGCAAGTCTTACCACAATCCCCAATACATTTTCACATATATACACTTATGTATATCTATGGAAATAGTGAATGCATAGTTCATATAGATGGTTTTATTTATCTATAAAAACCTCGAGTCTACAAAGGAAAACAAAATAACTACTTGATATTTGTCTTTCTTAGTCTAGCTTGTTTCACCTAATAAAATGGTGGCCAGTTACATCCATGTTCTGCTAATGTCATGATTTCGTGCTTAGGACCAAACCAAATTCTGTTGTATACATACACATGTTTTCTTGATCCACTCATTGCCTGTTAACAGTCACAGGCGGTTTCACAGTTTGGCTTTCATGAAAAATGCTGCAATAAACAGGAACGTTCAAGTATGCCTCTGGAGTTCAGTTTTACATGTAAGTGGTAAAGCTGGTTCATCTGGTAATTCTATCTCCAGACTTTTAAGGACCCTCAATGCTTGTGTCCACAGTCGCTGAACTAATTTACAAGTCTTCCCACCAGTAATCTACATGGGCTGCCATTCCCCCACATCCTCACCAACATTTATTATTTGTTAACTGTGATAGCCATTTTGATCAGGGTGATAAATAATCTGTTCATTTTTTTAGTATTCATTCTTCCGGAGGCTAAGAATGTTAACCTTTTTTTTCTTTTGTATATGGAACATGTCTACACCTTTGGGGAAATGTTTTATCATTTCACTAGGTTATTTGTTAACTGGATTAACTCAGTTTCTGGTATATGTCTTGTTAAGTTCTTTATATAGTCTGGATATATTAACACTTTGCCAGATACATATCTAACAAGGACTTTCTCCCATTCTGTAGACTGTCTCCTCACTCAATATATTTTCACTGATTTTGCAAAAGTCTTTTAATTCCAAAAATACATTTGTCAATTGGTGGTTCTGTTTCCTGAACTATGGGGACATTTTTTTCAGAAAGTTGTTGTCCATAACTATATCTGTATTTTCTTCAAATAGTTTTGGGTATTATGTTGATTTTTGATCCATTTTCAATTGTTTTCTGCAGAAGGTAAGAGATACAGATCTAGTTTATTCTTCTATATTTGGATATTATTCAGTTTCCCCAGCACCTTATGCTGAGGGAGCTTTCTTTTCTCCGTTGAATGTGGTTGTAGGTATAACATTCAAAGGTACACCCTCAGTGACCTACTTTCTCCAGCTAGGCTCCACTTCTCCCAAAATATTCCACCATCTGGGCATTGAGTTTTTAGCACATTAGCTTATGGAGAATTCCATATTCAAATCATAACAAGTATGATCAGCCAGGTGAAGAGTAAAATGGAAATAAGAGAAAGAGAGATACTTTAAATTTTTTAACAAAAATTGTCATTTATATCCACTTTGCTTACATTGATTTGGCCATCTAGAAATGGCCTAACTTAGCTTCTCAATTTACATTTAGAAGAAAAGAAAAACTATCCTAGGGCTGTAAAAAATATTTGAGGAATTCTTTTTGGTACCTTAGAGTTTTATATTTTGCATTTTGATCCAATGAAAATTCTTGTGGATGTAGGTTGGGAAACATGTATCTCTCTCTCTTTCTCTCTCTCTCTCTCTCTCTCTCTCTCTCTCTCTCTCTCTCTTTCTCCTTCTTTGAGACAAGGTTTTACTGGAGCTTGGAACATGTCCTGGAACTAGTTTCTGTAGACCAAGCTGGCCTCGAACTTACAGAGATCTGTCCGCTTCTGCTTCCTGAGTACTGGGATTGAAGGCATGTGCTGCCACTACCCAGCAACTGCTGAACTTTCTATTCCATCTCATTAACATATCTATGAACTCATGCACTGATACAAACCCATTTATTACTGTACTCTGATATTCCCTAATGTCAGGAGGACCTGTCTCATTTTAAATTAATCATTTTTCCATATTACACTGTATATTGACATCTTCAAAAGCATAGTAGCTTTGGAGAGACCAAACTACTCAGGTTGAGCTAATTCTTAAAGGAACAAGGGGTTTCACAGTCAGTCTTGAGTTTATAGCCTCAAACATCTTCTTATCTAAGACTAATGCACTAAGCCAGTATTTTCCCTTAACCTACCAGGTACAAAAAAACTAGTACCCTGACTCCTGTAGGCCATGTCTACCAGAATTATTCAAACTAGTCAGTTGCTATGAATTGAACAAAATTGAATTGCTATTTAAATAGTTTTAAGAATTAGGTGATGTGGGATTCCTCTCTGTATGCTGTGAATATGTTATTATCATTGATTAATAAAGAAACTGCTTTGGCTTATGGCAGGGCAGAATATAGATAGCTAGGTGGGAAAACTAAACTGAATGCAGGGAGAAAGAAGAGGGAGCCAGGCAGATGCCAACAAATTCCTTAAAGAAAGCATAGAAAGCCAAGAAGAAAAAAAAAACAATCAAACAGGTAAAGGAAACAATTCAAAACCTGAAAACTGAAATATAGGCACTAAAGAAAACACAAACATAGAATTTTGGAAATAGAAAATCTAGCATAACCATCAGAATACAAGAGATGAGAAAAAGAATTTCAGGCATTGAGGATATGATAGAGGCAACAGCTTTATCAGAAAATGATAAATCCAACAAATTCTTAACATAAAATATAAAAGAAATCTGGAACACCATAGAAAGACCAAACCTAAGAATAATAGCAATAGAAGAAAATATATTTTCAAAGGCACAGAAAATATATTCAACAAAACCATAAAAAAAAAAAAACTTTTCCAACCTAAATGAAAACATGCCTATGAAAGTACAAGAAGCTTACAGAACACCAAATAGATAGGACCAGGAAAAAAAGCTCCCTGCCACAAAATAATCAAAACACTAAACATACAGAACAAAGAAATAATAATAAGAGCTGCAAAAAAAAGATAAGTAATATATAAAGGCAGACCTATCAGAATTATATCCAACTTCTCAATGGAAACTATGAAAGCCACAGGGTCCTGGATAGATGTTCTGCAGACACTAAGAGACCAAGGATGCCAGTCCACACTATGATACTCAGCAAAGTTTTCAATTACCATAGAGGGAGAAAAAAGATTCCAAATAATGACATTTTGAAATTTGCAGGCAAATGGATGGAGCTAGAAAACATCATATTGAGTGAGGTAATCCAGATCCAGAAAGACAAATATCATATATACTTACTCATAAGTGGTTTTTAGACATAAAGCAAAGAAAACCAGCCTACAGATTACAACCCCAGAGAACCTAGACAACAATGAGGACCCTAAGAGAGACATACATAGATCTACATGGGAAGTTAAAAAAGACAAGATTTCTTGAGTAAATTGGGAGCATAGGGATCATGAGAGAGGGTTGAAGGCAGGGAGAAGCAGGGAGGAGAGCAGAGAAAAATGTAGAGCTCAATAAAATCAATTCAAAAATAAATATAAGAAAGGTTGTAGGCTTGTCAAAGCAAAAAGAAACCCTGAAACAGAAGCCACAGAGCGTTGGACAATGCTAAACTTAGAATTCACATTCCCAAGAACTACATGGCAGTATCCCAGCAATGTTTAATGGCATATGAAACTTGCACTTTCGTTTGATGGACTGAATATTTGTGTTTCTTCAAAATCTGTATGTTGAAACATTAATTCCAATATAATAGCATTCAGACGGGAAGACTCTGGAGGGAAATTATATCTTGAGGGTAGGACCTTAATGAACGGGCATACTTGTAAGTATACTTATAAGAATATGTTGTGAAGACGATACCTTGTGAAGATACAGCTAGACCAGCATTTTGCCACCTAGAAGGGGCCCCTAACCAGAATCAGAGAGCTTGTTGGTAGACTGATCTCAAACTCCCAACTTTAGAACTGTGAAGAAAAAAAAATTCTATTGTTTATAAGTCACTCAGAGTATTATATTGTGTTATATTTAACATATCTCACATGGGAAGATCTAGTAAGCACACATCAAAAATAAAAAGTTTGCAGATGGTCATGTCTGAACACCTGATGAAGTTGGTGAGAAGGCTCCCTTTACTACACAGTAACTAAAAATGAAGGATAAAATTGAAGAGTTGGCTAGACTCAAAAGGGCAGAAAATTTTCTGGTGTTAGAGAAAACAACTGTGCGAAGGCATCTCTCTTTGTAGTGTTCCTTTTCAAACTTTCCCTCCTTGAAGAGCTCTGCTCAGTTCTCTCGGCTCACTTAGTTATCATCTCAAATGTCAGATTAGTGGGACTTTCCTGAGAACGCATTTGAAAATTTAATTCTTAGACAATTCAGTGTTTATTGCTATTGTTAAATGGTATCTTATGTCCTATTGTTTTTCTCTTTGTTTTGCTTAGGTTATTAATATTTATAAGTTAGTATTTTGATTTGAAAATGTAATATTTTCTAACAGTTTGTCAATTCTTCAAATTTTTCTTTGAAAAGGGAGAGCTTGAACTGAACATTCCACTGATGGATTCTCTGCTGATAAACAACCACCTAGGGAAGTGTTTCCTCTGGTCGAGCCACTTCAATGAACAGAAGCCCCCTAAGTCTGTGGTGGAAGTAGGCCAGACTAATAATCGGCATGGCTGCAGAACTTGGCACCACTGTCTACCTTTGTGCCTGTTTTGCAGGCTCAGAGTGGCCATGTGTCAAGTCGTAACAGTGAAACCCGAGTTGTGTAGACAGACTCCTGGAGGTTGGAGATGCCAGTACTGTTAGACACACACAAAGGAGAGACACAGTCATGGAGGTGAAGCTGATTGAAAAAAGAATCTATATGTTCTACAGGGACCTTAATGGAAAGACTACCCAGTGATGCCGGATCCCAGATGAGTTCAAGATGCCACACATGGAACTGCAGCCTTCAGTGTTTGCTCCTCGAGATTTTAGTCTTTCTTTGTTGGTCTTCCCTTGCTTTCCTCTCATTCCTCTATTTTAGAATGTCAAAGTTTATTGTGTGCCATTATATATTTAAACTATGCCACTTCTTTTTTTAAATTGTGTGCTTGTGTGTATGTATATTGTGTGTGAGAGAGACAGAGATAGAGAGAGACAGAGTCAGAGAGAGAAACAGAGGGGTGGCATGTGTTTTTATGTGCTTGTGAATACTGGTGCCCATGGAAGATAAAGGCATCAGATTCCCCTGGATCTTATGAGTAGTGAGCCACTTAAACACGGGTGCTTAAAACAGGTGCTGGGAACTAAATTCAGGTCCTCTGGAATAGCAGTGTATGTTCTTAATGTCTAAGCCATTTCTACAGCTCAGAAGTATAGCCCAAGTTGGCTTCAAATTTGTGATCTTCCTGTTTCTGTTTGTTCAGCACATACTAATGGCATTTCTGGGGAGGGGACCATTTTTTTAACAGAGTCTCTCAGTTAAGAATATGGCTATAAAAAGTATAGGCCATAGATGAGAACCTACTACCATTATTTTGTTAAGAGGGCATAATATTAAACCAACCCCTAATGACCTATCATTATGCACATAGATCAAAGCTAACCCTCATTGCAGAAGCTTCTGTTTGCAGTAAATGATGAACAGCACAGAGACCCACAACTGGCCAGGGTGTAGAGGATAAAAGCATGGAGAATTTCAGCCCTAAGTGGAATGCATATACTGCACCCCATCCTCTGAATGTTTAGGGGTCATTGCAGAACAAGAGGCAGAAAGAGTATAATATCCAGAAGCAGTAAATGACTCTAAGGAAACAGTGTCTTCTGAACACAGCAGGGAAGCTGCACACATGCATTCACAACAGTTGTGATAATCATGCACAAGACATGTGCAATCCTAAACCAGACCAGATTCCAGCATGGAGAAGGAGCTGATGCAAAGCTCCAACCCCAGCAGAAGAGCTATTGGCAATTCTTAGCTGTGAGAAGAAGGGTTGGCTCTCCCTAAAAGTACAGCCTTTGATAAGCTGACCCACTCCAGTAGAAGGTCACTTATCCAAGAATACTGAGGTAGTACAATTGACCCTGTTGGGACAACAAGCAAAAGAAAAACAAAATTAAAAGGACACAAAGTTGGATGGGAAGGAAATGGGGGTGAATCGGAGAAGAGTTAGGGGCAGGAGGGCAAAATGATCAAAATACATTGTATGAAATTCTCAAATCAAAAGAAAATATATTGTTATTGAGTCTTGGAGATTTGAGGCTTTTGAATAGTGTTGTGGCCATTAAGGACTATGGAGCATTTTGAAGTTGTATTGAATTGATTTTGTTTTATAAGATGATGTGTTGGACACTAATCTTGTTGAACACTGCTAGAAGCTAGGAGACCCTCTCAATACGGATGTCACCTTCAAGCTGGTGATCCAAATGCTAGAGGTATGAAAAAAAAAACTATGTTGCCTGCCCACCTACCTTTGCTGCTTGCTCCGAGTATATTTATTGCTGTTAATGCTATATCATCATTCTCCACCTTCTTCCTCATTCCAGTGTGGACTGAAAACCAAAAACCCCTCAGGAATTATCTAGCTTCAAGTCCTTGGTTAGGACTTGTGAGGTATTAAGTTTCATGGAATGAACAACTTCCAGGTTATCTGCCTGTCCAGCATGCCATTGTTGGGCTACTGGGGCTCTCTAACGCAAACCAATTTAACAAACTTCCTTTTATAGTACAAAAAAAAAATACTCAACAGCACAATACTAATTGTCTTTTTCTTTCTTGTCTTTGGGCATATTTCTCTTTCCTGTGTTACTGCTTTTGCCAGGGCCTCTAGGGCTGAATTAGATTTTTTTAAAAAAAAAATGGTATTATCAAAATGTTAATACCACACACATTCAAAACAGCCTATTCCCAGAAAAACACCAATGACATTCTTCACAGAACTAGAAAAAAAATCTAAAATTCAACAGTGTGATGGCTCATCCTGTAATTCTATCACTTGAGAGACCAAAGCAGGCAGATGACAAGTTTGGGTCCAACCCAGACTTCATATAGAGCTCTTTCAAATAAAGTCCAGTGAAAACACACAAGACTTTAAATAGTCAAATCTTGAGCAAAACGAAGAGAGTTGTGGTTATCACACAATTAGTTTGAAGATGTAATTCAAAGCCATAGCAACCAAAAAAAAAAAAAAACTTGATGCTACCATAGAAACAGATTCAGACATGGAACAAAGTCGTAATTTGTGATGGTTAACCTTGATTGTCAACATGACAGGATCTAGATCCACGTAAGAGACAAACCTCTAGCTGCACATGTAAAGGATTATCTAGACTATGTTACCCCCTGGGCTTACCTATGCTATTATCTCCATTATGTTAACTGAGTGGGAAGACTCTCTTTAAATATGGGTAGTCACATTCCTAAAACTTGTCTCTAGCTAATTCAAGGCTCTACTGGTGCTTCAAACCTTGGAGGTCAGATTATAAGTATCTTGTTACTTCAGCTTACATAACATCTAATTTATGGTCACTTCATAGTCCAAGATGGCTACTAATATAATTTCATTTCAACTAGAACCAGCAATATTATATTTTTATTATATCTTGATATGCATTGCATATGCATATACATTGCAAGTACTCTACCACTAACTTATATCCCAAACGCATTAATAAATATTTTTTAAGAAGGCAGGAAATAGGTGGAGAATATAATTCTTCCTACATCTCACCAGAGCTTGTCTGTCTGGGACATTTGTGTGCTCAGACAAAGACTGGCTACATAGTTGGTGTGGCCCAGTGCAAAAACTAAGGTGTAAGTTCCTGTGCTAGATGGCATTCTCACTGTGCTAAAGTAGCTGAAGTAATCAAAAGAAGTTACTTTGTCTCAATGATTCAGTTGTTTGGTTCTGTTGTCTTTGGACTTGGGGGAACGCAGTACATCATGAGAGAAGACTATAGAAAGGAGATACCTTATGGCAGCCAGGAAACAAAGACAGAAAGGAAGCATACCCCCAAATCCCCAATAACCCCCAAAAGCATCTTCCCAATCACTTAAATTCTTCTATGAGACCTTACCTTTTAAAACTTCCACCACCTTCCAATAATGTGGGCTAGAGATAAAATCTTCAAAATGTAGGCCCTTGGGAGACATTTGAGACCCCAACTATAGCAAGTTCCTAGCTCAAAACTTATTAGGAACTGTAAAATACCAAAAGCTGAGAGTAAGTTGTGGTCCTGAGAATTGTGTTCCTTTCAACTAGCCAAGTCCTCTCAAAATCAGGATCCTTGATTAACGAAGAGGAGAACAAACAGTTAAGGGTGGCAGGAAATCTAAGTAATCTCTGGATTTAATAATTTTTGTGTGCTTTCTCGGTCTTCGTTAATTTTTAATCTGTTCTTCTCTTACAGTTCTTCAGTTAAAAATTGAAGCTATTGTGCTATTGAAAAAGTTTTTTATTTACTTCATTGTACTTATGATATGTTGTTATTATTATCATTATTATCACCATTACCATTTTTATAAGTTTGAGCACAAAGAATTTGATAAAATGAGTGAGCTCCAAAACTACTGATTGATCAAGTTAATATGTGTGAAGCCAGGTTGCCATTCCTGTAATTAATGTCCTTGGATTGTATAACCATTCTAATTTGTATATGTGCTTCATTGAACTTATGGAGTTATGAATTATTTTCTTTGTCCAATAGTGGGAATATATAAAACATCATTAAATATAACTAGATTCTAATGTTTGTGGATCTTTAGATAATAAAACCATAAAGAAACACAAATAGGAAATTACTATAAAATAAAGAATGGAACTGTGAAAAAGGACATGGCAATAAAAAGAAGCTTTGGGTGTTCTTGGACAGTTCAGTTGATCTGAGAGATTATGACAATGCTTGCCACCATAAAGTGTATACTTTTATGCATGAATTTTATTCTACAAAAAATCTCAAGAAATGTATTCTTTTAATTCATAAATATAAGCTCATTCTAATCATTGCAATTAGAAAAACATAGCCTCATTCCAATCATTTCTTCATGCTAATGTCAGCCTTAAAACAGCTTATCAGCCAGGTGGTGGTGGCGCACGCCTTTAATCCCAGCACTCGGGAGGCAGAGGCAGGCGGATCTGTGTGAGTTCGAGACCAGCCTGCTCTACAAGAGCTAGTTCCAGGACAGGCTCCAAAACCACAGAGAAACCCTGTCTCGAAAACCAAAAAAAAAAAAAAAAAAAAAAAAAAAAAAAAACAGCTTATCATTTGCTATAATAATAACGTGTTGATTGACAGCGCTAGGCGTGAGCCAAGAACCTTACACACATTCTCTTATTTCTTGCTCACAAAGGTTCCATGGAATTCCTTTTATTCCAATTTACTAACAGGAAACTAGGATTTTAAGAAGATACAGAAGTTAACAAAGCTGCCTGGAATAACATAAAAAGTAAATTGTAGAACTTAAGATTTGAAAACAAACAGACTGGATTCCAATGATCATATCTTTATTGATACATTCCACTGTTTCCCACATCCAGCTCTCAGACAGTATCTATAACACATGAGCCTACCTTGTTAGGTGGAGTACTCCATCAGAGACTGTGGATTTGGGTGGTATCTGTATCAGGCTGACTTGACATAGGGTAAAGGACTCATGTCTAAGAGAGGACGTTGTAGAAATTTAGACTGAAAAATCTGTCCACTTACTTGATCCTACCTTTCATTTGTGGTGGTAATCCATGCGATGAAAGAGAATTTAATAGGTACTGACATTATTTTGTCACAGCACAATAGAGGCGTGACCATTGGCAATTATATAGATACATGTGAAATAGAAGCCAGATTACCATCCCTGACTTCAAACTCTATTACAGAGCTACAGTATTGAAAACAGCTTGGTATTGGCATAAAAACAGAGAAGTCGACCAATGGAATCGAATAGAAGACCCAGACTTTAACCCACAAACCTATGAACACCTGATTTTCGATAAAGGAGCTAAAAGTATACAATGGAAAAAAGAGAGCATCATCAACAAATTGTGCTGGAAAAACTGGATGTCAATCTGTAGAAGAATGAAAATAAATCAATATCTATCACCATGCACAAAACTCAAGTCCAAATAGATTAAAGACCTCAATATCAGTCGGAGCAAACTGAACCTGATAGAAGAGAAAGTGGGAAGTACTCTACAACACATGGGCACAGGAGACCACTTCCCACATATAACCCCAGCAGCACAGACAGTAAGGGCCTCATTGAATAAATGGGACCTCCTGAGACTGAGAAGCTTCTGTAAAGCAAAGGACACTGTCACTAAGACAAAAAGGCAACCCACTGACTGGGAGAAGATCTTCACCAACCCCGCAACTGACAAAGGTCTGATCTCCAAAATATATAAAGAACTCAAGAAACTAGACCGTAAAAGGCTAATCAACCCAATTATAAAATGGGGCACTGAGCTGAACAGAGAATTCTCAACAGAAGATCATACTCAACTTCCTTAGCGATCAGGGAAATGCAAATCAAGACAACTTTAAGATACCATCTTACACCTGTCAGAATGGTTAAAATAAAAAACACCAATGATAGCCTTTGCTGGAGAGGTTGTGGAGAAAGAGGTACACACATCCATTGCTGGTGGGAATGCAAACTTGTGCAACCACTTTGGAAAGCAGTATGACGGTTTCTCAGGAAATTCGGGATCAACCTACACCTGGACTCAGCAATACCACTCTTGGGAATATACCCAAGAGATGCCCTATCATACAACAAAAGTATATGCTCAACTATGTTCATAGCAGCATTGTTTGTAATAGCCAGAACCCGGAAACAACCTAGATGCCCTTCAATGGAAGAATGGATGAAGAAAGTATGGAATATATACATATTAGAGTACTACTCAGCAGTAAAAAGCAATGACTTCTTGAATTTTGCATGCAAATGGACGAAAATAGAAAACACTTATCCTGAGTGAGGTAAGCCAGACCCAAAAAGAGGAACATGGGGTGTACTCACTCATATTTGGTTTCTAGCCATAAACAAAGGACATTGAGCCTATAATTAGTGATCCCAGAGAAGCTAAATAAGACAGTGAACCCAAAGAAAAACATATAGGCATCCTCCTGAATATTAACCTTCATCAGGCGATGAAAGGAGACAGAGACAGAGACCCACATTGGAGCACCGGACTGAAAGCTCAAGGTCCAAATCAGGAGCAGAAGGAGAGAGATCACGAGCAAGGAACTCAGGACCGCGAGGGGTACACCCACACACTGAGACAATGGGGATGTTCTATTGGGAATTCACCAAGGCCAGCTGGCCTGGGTCTGAAAAAGCATGGGATAAAACCGGACTCGCTGAACATAGTAGACAATGAGGACTACTGAAAACTCAAGAACAACGACAATGGGTTTTTGATCCTACTGCACATACTGGCTTTGTGGGAGCCTAGGCAGTTTGGATGCTCACCTTACTAGACCTGGATGGAGGTGGGTGGTCCTTGGACTTCCCACAGGGCAGGGAACCCTGATTGCTCTTTGGGCTGATGAGGGAGGGGGACTTGATTGGGGGAGGGAAATGGGAGGCGGTAGCGGGGAGGAGGCCAAAATCTTTAATAAATAGATAAATAAATTAAATAAATAAATAAATAAATAAATAAGTGAAATACAAGCCAGGCTCAGGAGTGTACCAGTGACTTCTTAGTACAGTAATGCCAGGACCTACTGTTCTGAAAGGAGTGGTGACCATCTCATGATGATATAGCAGATGCTATAACAAATATTGCATGATGATATAAAAATCCTTGGTCTATCTTAATTACCTACAGAGAATATGAATGCCTAATTTGCACCCTTTCTGAGATGTGATTATAGTTTGGAAGAAGTAGTGAAGAAATCAAAAGGGACATCCTGATGAGGCAATGGTTAAGAAAGCAAGGCACCTAGCAAAGGTGTCCCAAACCAGATATATACCAAGGATCCAAGAATGTCCTTCAGTGCTTCAGACTAGAGTTTACACCCAAAAAATAAACACAAGGGACAGGGATTTGTTAGGTGATAAAACTGAACAGGAAAACTGAGAGAGGAAAGAAGCCCCAAGGACTGGAATTCTCACACTTGCACACACACTGACATGCACCACTCATATAGAGGCCAAAGATTCTCTGGTGTCTGTCCTTGATGGGTCTCTACCTTTATATTTTGAAGTAAGGTCTGTCACTAAATTCATTACTCACAGATTCAGCAAGGCTGAATGATGGGGAATGTCTGGTGATGGGGAATCTCTGTCAGCCAATGAACTTTAAGAGGTGGGACCAATTAAGGCATGACCTTTTGGCTACCAGGAGAAAATGCCAGGCTGCCCAGGGTTTGCTCTCTCTTTCTGGGATTCCCATGCTATAGAGCTGAGCTTGAACTTCTCATTCCTGTTTCATGAGTTTGCCCCTTATAATAAAGAAATATATAATTGGTATATATATATCTTGTGGTTAGCCTGGTATTTCTCGACCCGCAGTAATTCAAAGCCCTTTGAGCTTCAAGGCTTTGCCTATCTTCACATCTCTTCCAACAGTGCTCAGTTATAGTCACAAGCCACTCTCCCGGCTTTACACTTGCATTGGGGGATCTAAACTCAGATATTCATGCTTGTGTGCCAGATGACTTAATAACTGAGTCACCTCCCAGCCCATATAATCTTATTTTTAAAATTTTATAATATATATTATTTTGTCTTAATATCATTAACTAACGTTAATGGATGGAAATTATCTCATATTATAGAATGTTCTTTGAAAACATTATTTCAGTTGGTGTCTATCTTACAGATA
The DNA here is from genome assembly GCF_014885135.2 of Alexandromys fortis. Taxonomy (NCBI): domain Eukaryota; kingdom Metazoa; phylum Chordata; class Mammalia; order Rodentia; family Cricetidae; genus Alexandromys; species Alexandromys fortis. The sequence continues at coordinate 2,392,058 of NW_026067908.1, forward strand.
AATCGTAACCGAGCCATTCCCTTTTTATACACGTAGGCTGTCTCCTATCCTTTTCTCATATTATACTGAGGTGAACACCCTTATTACATATACACCTTTCATCGTCATGTCTTCCCATTTTTTCAGTCTTGGAGTTCTATACACAAGATCTCCAGGTCAGGAGGGTGGTTTCTTTTGCCCAAGGCTCTTGAAACATACTGGCAAACTGTTTCCCAAAAGACAGCATCTCTTTTGGCTCCCAGGAGCAGAGTGCCAGTACCTGTCACATGATACTCTTGTCAACATTCTAACTGTGATGTTTAAAGAAAAAAAATGTTTCCCCCATTAGCCAGGTCATGTGAACTGATAGACCTTAGCCATCTGCTGAGAAGTAATTTGAGAAGTTTGATTTAAACATACAAAGTGTGATTGTGCTCGTCACAGATGGGACGCCTGCAGAAAATGGGGGAAATTGTTTTCAGCACATTATTTCCATTGGGAGACAAGACCGCCAGCTCCAAGCTTTTCAGATAGAGTTCATGGTGTGGGCTGGGTCACTGGGTTCTCTGTAGCTTGATGGATAAACAAATAAAAAAAAAGTTCAATTGTCTTCTCTTGCCTTTGACTGCTTTATGGAGTATTTAGTAAAGGGTGAAAACTTAATCTGATCTAAGAAGAATTCACAGGATTTAGAAAATACTTACAAAAGAATAAATGCAGCTTATTCTGATGAAATAGATGTTTTAATTACCTTAACACTGAATCAGTAAAATATGAGAGTTGGAGTTAGAGGACTCTGAGGTCCCCCTGGTATCATCATTAAGGTTAGGCTTCCTTATTTGACCAAGTAGCATAAAACTAATAGATAAAACATGGCTATTGCTGACTTGTTCAAGAAGATGAAAAGACTCATGTAAGAAAACAGTCATAGGACTTCAGTTTCAGTACACAAAAGAATACAGGACATAGAGCTACAGTTTCACGGAAGGAACATAACAGCAGTTTAGGAGAGATTCACAGAAGCCCAGGAACTTGCATTGCTAGATTACTGTTGAAGTACAAATCGTAGGGTGTATCCAAATGCATAAGCACTTGTTAATTTTATGAGGAGATGATTGATGTGAAAGTTAACTTGTCCAGTCTAGTCACAGGATCCTTCTAATCTTACATACGAGAGTATAAATATTACTACCTGGAAAGTTATAGCTACAAAATGAAAGAATACGACATACTTTTGTCACATGATATCCAAAATGGAATTTTATAGTCACATTCAATATTATAAATCTGGAATTAAACTCTAGATGTTCTCTGGTTTTATACATAGCAGTTGTCAAATATAGTTCAGCCTGATAAGAAGCAGTATCCTCACAAAAAAAAATAGATCAAACACCAGTTTTAAAACTTGTTTCTTTCTCCCAAATATATGTGTTTTTACAAATATTCATATTAGATATTAATTACATGTTTTAAATATAAAGGGGGTTTTATTTGCCATCAAAGTACTAAAAATATGATATGTATAGATAACATAGTATGTGCACTTGCTTTGGAGATCAATATGCCTAAGTACAAGTCCTAGCTCCATTAGCCCAAGCAGTTATCTTCTTGGCCTTTCCAGACCTACATGAGCTGTGTGTACCCATTTTCTGATCTCGTCTCCTCCTACCTTCCTTCTTACTCATCTCGCGGCATAGGATTCCTCACCTTCCTCAGACATAAACTCCTCACGCTATGTTCCCTTTTTAGACGTTCTTATTTCTCGAACTGTTCTGTGGTTGCTCTACAGCCTGCTCTCTTATTTTATCCAGACCTCTTTTCAAATGCCACTCACTCATCATAGAAAATGTTCCCGATCACAGAGTCAAGCTACCATCCACCTGCAGTCACTCGTAGTCATATTCATTGTTCTTTCCTCTTTAGTGGTTAAAGTCAAAAGTTCTACTTCTTCATCTACCGGTTGATTTCCTGTCTTTTCAAGGGTGAGCTTGATAAAAGCAGTAACCTTTTCTATTTTCTGCTCTGATGTGTCTGCAACAGCCATGAAAACTTCAGGCACATATGAGATATTTCGCAAACGTTCCAAATGACCAAATGGAGAGGTAAATGAACAAATGCATGGCCTGTGGCTCTTTGAGAAGATACCTGGGGAGGACAGAGAAAGAGTGTCTAACTAAACCTACAGCTGAAATAAAGTGTGATCACAAGAGGTTCTTAGAAGAATGTGAAGAGTTTTGAATGGCAAGTAGGAATGATGAGAAGGTATCTCAACCAGAGAAATGGCAAGAGATGTGAGGAGCAGAGGGTGAGAGAAAATATAGCTTACTTCTCAAAGAACTGCTTATCTGGAATGACAGCAGTAACGTGAAGAGGAGAAAATGGCTGTCTGTAAGTCGGGTCATTGAGTAACACTCTTAGAAATCCTATGAACAATGTAAGTCCTAAAGAGGACAGGAAATTTTTTCCAAAAATAATCAAAAGCTCATCTAGTCTTTCCAGCTAGAATTCTCGAGATTTAGAGAAGTTAAAAACATTTAATGAGAAAGACTTCATCTTCAAAGTTCATTAATTATGACTTGTCTACTCTTCTCTCACACCAACCCTCAAGACAAGATCTGAGAGAGCAAGACATCTACATGCTAACATATCTAGCAATATCTACATATTATGATCCAACTTTATTCTATAAGATATAGAACACAAACTACATCAAATAATAACTTCTCTAATGAAATGAAACATAGGTCCTCCTCTCAGAGTAACTTTAGGTACTTATATCTAGTAAATATCACTGCATGTTATTTAGCAAATGTATTAAGTTATCAGTGCCTCCTTAATTTTATATTAATGAACTAAATACCAATAGAATAGTTGCCCAAATCCACAATTGCTCACATTGCTATATTTAATTTGCTATATTTACACATATATTAGTTGTTTCTAAGCGTCAGCAATAAAATAAGCAATAGCAACAATTTAAAAACTCCCAATTTAAAAGTCATATATCCTCTGTATTTGGAAGATAAAGTAAGTGCTAATTTGCAACAGGTAAAAAGGTCTAAACAACAAAAACTATATGCATACTCTAAGGAGTCTATAATCCCCAAACAAGAGTGGGCATGCTTTGGAACATAGTAGAACAAAACCCACACAATGCAGGCAGATGGAGAAGCATATGGCCATCACAGCTGGAACACTTTGTAAATGATCCCAAACCACCACTGGGCTTTGAATACTTTTTCAAAGTATAGAAAATCATATATTATCAGCAAATTCCTAGCAAGTGAGATGTTTACAATTCTTGAGTAACCTCCTGAAGTCATACTCTTAAAGTATGAAGATAGAAAACAGTGCTCTCTGATGAACAATATGCTGCTGTCCATGTACAGAACCAGCCACCCTCAATGGCAACATACTGTGGATCCTCTTTGTAGGAGGTAATTATTATCTGTTGTCTTTTCTGATAGGGTGCTGCTAGCTATTTCTTCAATAAAGGTCATCACTACTTGAAGAGATCAATTATTTTAGGGAGAGGATTTAGGAATTATTCACGTGGTTTACGAAGACAATCATTAAAATCTGATGTTGCTATTGCTTATTTTATTGCTGATGCTTAGAAACAACAAATATATGTGTAAAGGGATATGAAAAGAAGATCATTAGAACTAGAGTCATCTTGTGTGACTGCTTGTGGCAGCCTGCTTCACACAAGCAAGTCACCTCACTCTCCTAAGCTCCAGATTTTAAAAGTATAAAATAGAAATGAAAATTGTATCTACTTCACTTAATTACTTAGAAATTTTAATGAGGTAATGTATATTTAGGCATTTCTTAAACCAGGAAACAGTGTATAAACATTAGAACCTATTATCCAGCATTGATTGATTCTGTGATCCAATTAATCCTTCAGAAGCACTTCAAATAATCCTTTAAACACTATTATTTGTTATTATTATATAAAAATAAAATAAACCATGTTTGCAGATAAAATTAAGTACTACAGAGATGCCCCTTATGTCATACTCAACTGTCCCTATTATTAATATCTAATATTAGCAATGTACATTTGTGACAGTTAATAGATATTGTAATTATTAACCAAAGTCCATAAAGCCTTACTTCCCTTAATCTCTGTTTTCTTTCTTGAGATCCCATGTAAGGTACCATATCACATTTAGTTAACATGTTTTGTTAGTCTACTATTGACAGTAACATTTTCTCTCTGTTTCTCTCTCTCTCTTTCTTTCTGGTGTGTGTGTGTGTGTGTGTGTGTGTGTGTGTGTGTGTGTGTGTTGTGTAGAGCATTTTCAAACATTCTGTAGGATACTCAAGCATTTGGTACGATATTTCTTCATTGCGTGTCACCTGGTCTTCTCCTGATTGCATTGGTGATATGTGGTTTGGAAGAAAAACAAAGTGTCATTTCTATCCCATCCTATCAACATGATCCGTGATGGGTAATATGATGTCCATCAGCTGTCTAAGGTATGTTTGCCTAGTTTCTCTACTGCATAGGTACATATCCCCTTCATTTCCAGACTATGCATTAAACCAGCCACTGGTTCGAGTTCATATTTAAGGAGTGAAGAATTATTTTCCCCTTAAAGCTTTGTGTATACCACAGGCCACAATTTGAACCCTTGCAGGATAGAATCTTGAGGCTAAAGGATATTGGATATTTCTAAAGAACTAATAAACTAATAGATGCTAACTCTTCCTTTTTAGAAAAAAAACTATAGTCAGAGTAGTTTTCTATTTCTTGCCTGGGAAGTCAGTCAACTCCTGTTTTGCCTTCAAGATAATTTGACCTTAAAGGAAAACGTTTGCTTGTTCAGTTTACCCTTGAATGCTTACAGGGGCCTGTTTCACACAGCCCTGTTTTTCCATCCCTCTACTTTCTTATCAGCTCCTTTTACAAAGGATAACTCGTGCATTTATTCTTCTTTTAGAATTCTCTACTATGCTATTTCAAATATGTTGGCTGTATAATTTTCTGAGATTAAAAAAAATAGAATCCAAAGCTTCTCTCTGAGGGAATATTACCTTTGAAGTGGAGGGAAACATCAGAATCAAAGAGAAATCTACAGTTTGCTTCCTTACAACAAATTCTGCGTAGATAAAGCTAACAAGATACAAAAGAAAAAAATCTGTTTCGAACTGATAATAAAGATTCTGTAATGAGGAGAAAAAAGAAAACATGAAGTCATAAAAAAAAGTTATTTGGTTTACAATTGCATTTCCCTAATCCTCAGCAATGTAGGGGCAGCGAACATATTTAAATCTTTCTATATCAAACTTATGATTCAGCTTTTCCTGACAACTTCCAGCCAAAGGCAACTAGTTTCAGGGACAGAAAGAAAACAGAGTAAACATATATAGTGAAATCCAACACAAGGATTTAAACAGATTAGGCTGAGTCCATACTATTTTGTTTTAAGGAAAGCTATATATAAGTAGGTAATACTTTTAAAAGATATTTATGTCTATAAGAAATATTCACACATTGTGCTGAGGATATAATCCAGTGGTAGAGGATCTGTCTAGCATGTGCAAGGTCCTGATTTTGATTACCATCATTGGAAAATAATTCAGATATTCTGGAGAAAAGTTCTTATTTGACTAACAAATTATTAAGACAACTTCATCTTTCAACAATGCAATAACAGCAAAGATTAAATGTTCCCTTAGTAACAGGCAATGAAATGGAAAGGACAGAATATTACTTTGGAACAAGAAAGAGTTGGATTAAAATTGTTAACTTAGACGGTACTAGTTCTAAGACTTTGTATGAATTATTTAATTTCTCTAAATATCCATCTCAATGTATGCAAAAATAGGCTGACTAGTGCATAACGTGTATGTCTTTAGATAGAGATAAGGCAAATTATAAGCATGGCAAATAATCTCAATATGGAAGGGAGGGAGGGAGTGACAGAGGGAAAGAGAGAGGGAAATAGAGAGAGGGAGAGGAGGCAGAGGACAGGGGCATTCTTGTCTTCATATAATTTATAACCCAGTGGAAGAAAGTAATCAAGAAATGATCAAAGTAGATAAGATTATTAAAATAATAAATTGTATAAAGAAATTTAAAAAGTATAGACGTTCCTTAGAAAATAATTGATTAAACTGAAAGGAAAGTTAGACATTAGCCAAACCAAACCCTGAAGAAAGAATTCAAGACAAAAGTGCATGCAAAGTTCCTATAGTGGTGAGAAGATAGTGTCTCAGGAGAACTGAAAGTGCTCTGCAAACAAAGACAGTGAGGAGGGACAGGAGGCAAGAGTCAGACATGAGGAACATAAAGACTTTGATCTTCAGCCTACGGATAACAAGGAAAAAAGAAGTTGAAAGGCTAGTACCAGAATATATTATAGGGACAGGAGAAGATGCCAGAAGAGGCCAAGGCAACTGTCAGAGGAGATGAGGAGTCAGCAGATTGAGTAAATGTGGGCACAGAGATTAGGAAGCTTAGAATCAGAATGACATATCAGTCTTCTCTCTAAATTTTGTATATCTTAACCCTCACATACTATATTAAAATACTAAAACCCTGAAATGAGTAAATGGAGAGAGCAGGTGATTTGGTAAAAACCTATTTAGTAAGATAATTCCCCATAATCAAGCATTTGTTTTTATTCCAATCAACAAATTTATATAGAAAACATGAGTCCTAAGGATAGAAGCATTCACAAGCAACTGGAAAACTAACTACATGTAGGAAGACAGGCAGGTTGGTGGAAAGGAACCAGATGGGAAGTTGCGTGCCCAAGTGCTTGTCCCATCTCTGCTGCCCACATTAGATAAGTCTTTCCCCTGCACCAGAAATGTTCACCTATACAACGACCAGGTTTAAATAGCTAATCCTTAGCTGGTTCCCACTCAGCACAAATGTTTCACTGTAGAAAACACATCTAGAACTAGAAAGGCAACAGAATGCAGTGTTTTATAGTGCAGATTCTGAAGCCATAATAATAACCTTAAACACTTAATAAGTGCTTGCTATGTACAAGCATTATTTTAAGCATTTAAGCATTGTGTACAAACTGCCTTAATCTTCCCAACACATCTTTTAGGTAGTAACTGTTATTATTATCACAGCAGCTTTCTATTATAGCAGAGAAAACATAAACACAAAGACATTAAGAAATGTGTTCAAGAGTTTACAATTATTAAGAGTCAGGGGCAAAACTTGAACATATCTGTCTAGCTCAGTAATGCATGCCATCTTAGGATGCCTACATTCAAACACTGGCTTTTGTTGCTACCAAAGTAGAAGCTTTCTGTGTTTCAGCTTTCTTGTTTATAGAATAGGCATGAGCATATTTCTTATCTGAAAGAGGTGGGTATTCTGTGAATTATACATAAAAATAATTGCTTTGGATATTTGGTATCTATTTTGCTTCTATGTGAATTTTAAAATGTCTTTTCCTACTCCTGCAAAGAATATCACTGGAATTTTCATGGCAATTAAATTGGAACTGTAGTTGTGTTTGGGTGGCATTATTCTTTTTATAATGTTAATTCTGTAAGCTCAGGAGCATGAGGAGGTCTTCCCAAAGTCTAGTGCCTTCTATTTCTTTTTTTTTACATTTTTTATTGATTTTATTGATCTATACATTTTTCTCTACTCCCCTCATTGTCTCCCCTCCCTTCAAACCTCTTCCATAGTCCCCAAGGAAACTCCTAACATTCCAACCAATGTAGATAGGATCACCTTCCAGCACACTCACCAGGACATCCCTAAAGAAATGACAGCTAATCAGGGGTCCTGAACCTTAGAAATCCCTCACCCCCACCTTTACTACTATAAAAACCCAACCCTAACTGAGCTCAAGGCTCTCAGATAATTTGGACACACAGAGAATCCAAGTTTTCAAATTTGTGTAGAAGAAAGACTCTTTGCTTTTTCATATGGGACTTGGTCTCCTTGTTGGTTTTGGGGGGACTTGGCAGATCTGGGCATAAGAGAAAAAAACAGAAGCTGGTTCTAATACCATCAAAGGAATCAGCAGGATCTTCAGTTCACATTGAAAACTGAAGAAGTTGTTTCTGATATCAATGAAGGAATCAGCAGCAATAGCACAACAGGGTGGATGAATTCATAACTACAAATGAAAGCCAAGCAAGCAGAAAAGCAAAGTTTTCTTTCTTCCACACTACCAGAAGGTGCCATCGAGGTTTAAAGCTGGTCTTCCCACATCAATTAAAGCAACCAAGATAACCGCACACAGACACACCCACAGGCCAACCTGATCTAGACAATCACTGAGACTCTCTCCAGGTGGTTCTAGATTATGTCAAGCCTATAATTCAAGCTAGCCATTATGATACATGATCTGAAATTATTCCAGAGAGCCATAATAACAAAAACAATATGGTACAGGGTGGGGGTGTGGCAGACATGTAAAGTAATTAAAAGGAAAGAACTCAGAAAAAAATCCCCCACAGCTACAGTCACCTAATTCGTGGTGTGTGTGTGTGTGTGTGTGTGTGTGTGTGAGAGAGAGAGAGAGAGAGAGAGAGAGAGAGAGAGAGAGTGAGAGAGAGAGAGAGAGAGAGAGAGAAATGAAAGTAGAGAGAGGACAATGAAAGAAGAAGATGGAATTTTCAGGAAAGAGGGGGTAATGAAATATATGTCATGAAAGCAAAACAGGGGAATGCTTAGTGGGGGATCAGAAAAATGGGTTAGGATGGATGGGACAGGTCAGTAGGGGACAGCAATAAATAAAAATAATGAATTCTGGTATGTATGTATAGAAATGTCAAAATGAAATCCATTACTTTGTATACTAACTTCAAAATAATAAAATAGTTTTTAAAAATAAGGTGGTTTACAGTCCCAGAGAAGCTAAGTGACATGGAGGACCCTAAGAGGTACACCTGCGGATTACCCAGGGAAGGGAAAATAGACATGATCTTCAGGGTAAACTGGAGGCAGGGGGGAGAGGGGAGAGGAGGGGGATAAGAACTTGAGGGAATGGGATGGGCAAATTGGGAAAGGGACAGAGAGGGAGAGGAATGAAAGAGATATCTTGATAGAAGGAGCCAATGTGGGATTAGGGAAAAACCTGGGTCTAGGGAAACATCCACAAGGATGACCCCAACTAAGAACCCTAGCAGTATTGGAGAGGGTGCCTGAACTGGCCTTCCCCTTTAGTCAGATTGGTGACTACCCTAGTTGTCGTCATAGAGCCTTCATCTAGTAAATGATGAAAGCAGATGCAGAGATCCACAGCCAAGCCCTGGGTCAAGTTCCTAGAGTTCTGGCAAAGAGAAGGGATTATATGAGCAGTGATAGTCAAGATCATGATGGGGAAACCCTCAGAGACAGCTGACTGGAGCTAGTCAGAGATCATGGACTCCAAACTGAAAGCTAGGGGAGCCTAGGTGGGACCAAACCAGAACCTCTAAATGTGGGTGACAGTTGTATGGCATGGTCTTTTTTGGGGTCCCTGACAGTGGGACCAGTTTTTATCCCTAGTGTATGAACTGGCTTTTGGGAGCCCATTCCTTATGGTGGGATACCATGCACAGCCTTGATACAGGGGGGAGGGGCATGGGCCTGTCTCAACTTGATATTCAAGCTTTGTTGACTCCCTATGGGAGGTATTATCCTCTCTGAGGAGTGGAAGGGAAGTGGGGGGAGGAGGGAAGAGGGAGGAAAGAAGGGAGGGGGAACTGTGGTGGATATGTAAAATGGATTTAAAAAATGAAACAAAAAGATATAAAAATAATAAAGTGGTTTGAAGAACAGTACCTAGAAATTAGTGAGCAGTCAGTATTTACCACTTCTTACTGTTCACACACAAATGCATTTGGGGAAACATTACCGGTAAGTATGATTCATTACAACTTCAGGCAAAGAGATAAACCTTTAATACTCTGTGATCCTAAAGAAAATAGTTAGTCTCTGTTCTGTGCAAAGTGGGTCTTCAAATATACTTACTTTTAATTTATGTCCCCGCTTAAGATGCAAAAAGAGCTACAAAAACAAAACAAAAATACAACAACAATAATAAAACATGGTAGTGAACAAATTAACAGATACACAAAATAAAGAATAGTTTTAATTCAACATGTTTCAAATTTAATTTCAAGTGCTTTTGTGCTGTGAAGAACCACTTTAGGGCTAGCAAGATGGCTCAGCAGGTAAAGTACAACCCCCCCCAAACCCAAATATAGGTGGAAAAGAAGAATTATCTCCATAGAGTTACCCTCTGGTCTTCATATGTTCACTACGGCATGTAGAGTCATCCACACACATCATCCACTCTCGTACAATAACAATAAAATTTTTATAAAGAAATATTTTATTGAGTAAAAAGATTTAAATAAATGAAATAATAGAACAGTGTGCATTTACATAAAAAAACTTCCAAGTGGACTGGAGATAGTTAAACATCATTTCCTAGAATTTCTATTCCAATGAAAGAAAGAACAAAGTCAGAAGAAGCAAATATAAATGGTGTTTTCATTTTGGCTAGGAGTTTTGTGAAGGTCTGACCTAGGTTAGTTATCCATTCAGCATTCAATCTACCTAGTGGGTAGGCATTTAACCCAAAAGAGTGGGCTTCACTAAAAACACTAGTTCCCGGTTCAAAAAGACCAAATTGGAATGGGAAAAAAAAATGGACAGTAAACAAACGAAACTAAACTTCATGGACCTTCTGCTATCTAGGAGAAGAGTGGAATTAAGGAAGGAAGAAAGGTAGACCTATTGAGAAATCACGGGAAACATGGGGCTAGAGAAAGGAATCATATTCAACCATGGTCAAAAAATAGTATGTGGCAGAGTTCATTTTTTATGTTTACTTTAATTTTCAAAACTATAATATGTACATAAGGGAGGAAGCAATAACCTATGAGATCGCTCACACTTTCACTGCTTCCTTAGTTTCGTTCTCTTAGGAACACTGGAGGGAGTAACGTTGGACAGCACTAGATTCCTATCTGTGACTTCTAGGATCACTGGAGAGAGGAGCATTGGACAACACTTGATTTCCATCCATGCCTTCTCCTTGATCCCACCGTAATGGGTTAAAAGAAAAAAAAAAAAAGCGGTTGAATTGCTGAACTGGATGTAGCTGAAGTCCCACTGTAATTAGTGCAGGAGCCCCACCGACTGTTAATGAGTCTGTTTGAATTAGCACCTGCTCCTTCCAGGACCTGTTGTGAGCCCATTGGCAGCTGGATCCCTTGATTCAGGGAGAGGGAAGTGGGAGTGGAGAGAAGAGCCCAAGGGCTGTCTTGTGGGTGTTTACTGAGAGTCCCAAAGCAAGTATTCTATGCTGCGTTTATTTTGTTGCATTTATTACATGTAAGAGACTAAGCTAGATGTGAGAGGAGGCATGAAGGTTAGAATAATAGTCCTTTGCCTACAAGCGCTTATAAACTGGAATAAGACATTCACACAAGAAAATAAAATCCAAATATATATTTATTCATTCATTCATTCATTATTAGATACAGCTTTTCACTACTACTCTCGAATACCTGGTTGTCTGCCTTGGCCTTCCAAGGGTTGGGATTACAGGAATGTGCTACCATGCTTGGTACCAAAGCCTTTATAAAGTAATCCAGTCTAGCTTGAGAACTCAGACCTAGGCCTGAATCATGATCCTCCCACATTGGAGCAGTGAGAAACTTTGAAATCATTAGTTTCTTCTATGCAAAGTACAGACTCTTAGATGTCCACGAGGAATAGGTAGTCAGCGAAGTATACAACATAAATATAAAATGCTCAGAAATTAAGTTGGCTGCAAAACCAACCACAGAGGAATACCAAAGAAATGCTTTGGAAGTTCAAAAGAGGAAGCTGTCACAGAAGAAACAACTTCTTCAAGGCAGTAGTAGAGGCAAACTTGATAGGATTTATCTGGTTTATTGTTTGTTTTGTTTTGTTTTAACAGGAGAGAATGCAATAGGAGGAAATATTCCCAGTGAGACACCATGTATGTAAAGACATTGAGGCATGGTCTTTGTGGGAGTTGCAATTACCTGGATGAATAAGTCTACAGGCTCAAAACACATTCTAGACAAACACATGAACCAAAATAAACAAAGCAGAGCACAACAGCCACGCTGGAGGACTGCACAGCAGCTGTGAAAAGTCCAGAGGCAACTCACTGTGACCAGCTAGGACTAGAATGTCAGAATGCAAGTGACAAAAATATGATAACCCTAAAACCTGTGCTCAGTCATCACACCACAGTAGGCACACAGGATGGGACAAGGGGTGGAAAAATCACTGTGTGACTAAAACCTAATCGCTAGCAGTGTGGGAATAGGATAGTCAGAATCAGAGAGGAAAATCACTAGGCCTACAGGCAGAGTCACTTAGGCCCAAGGTGAGGTGAGAAGCTCTGAAGCTGAATGGTTGAGCTATAAGAAAAATGAGTCACCGCAAGTGAAGAGTTCAAACAATAGTGGGATTACGTGATGGCACAGTAAGCAGACTAGAAGGAAGATGTGTGGAATAGAAATCACTGAGTCATGTTCTGTCATTCAGAAAGACGGGAATATATCTGGCAGGGAAGTAGAGGGCTTCTATGCTCAAAAAGCCCTCGCTACTTGCTACTGGGTCCTGTTTATGCTAGGCCATTTAAATTCATCATACTATTTCTTTTCTTTCTTTTTTTCAAAGACAGGATTTATCTGTGTAACAGTTCCTGCTTTTACGGAACTTGCTTTGTAGACCAGGCTGGTCTCAAATTCACAGAAATCTGTCTGCCTCCGCCTCCAGAGTGCTGGGATTAAAGGCATGGGCCACCAATGCCTGGTTCATTATACTATTTCTAAGTATATTGGTTGCAGTACTTTTGCGGTGGCTATGACAAGAAGGTCCAAAATAATGTACATTAATCTTCTGTCATAAAAATCCTAGCTATGCACTCCATGACTATTCTCACAACATCCATGACCATCAGGGTTTCAAACTGGCTCTGCCATTTTCTACCCAGCTCCCCATGAAGTTTCTGCCATGGTACTGCATTTCTGTCAGCTGGAAGGCACAGTACATGTACATAGCAGAACTCACGGTCACCGAGATACAACGGGGAGAGACTGGATTCTCTTCTTGGTAAGGGAGTAGCAAAGTCACACTCCAGGAGAGCAAGCTCATCAGAAAACACAACTGTGGTCATATTTAGGAAATATATATGATACAATGGCTGCTGAGACATGGAGAATCAGTTTTCTCCAGGGAAGAACCCTGACAGAGTATCCAACCCCAAGTGGTCAGTCCTAAACATGTGTAGTTACAAGCAACAAAAGGTGGACTCAATGGGTTATATTTAACACACACACACACACACACACACACACACACACTAACTGACTAAGAAAAGGTTGTGAATTTGAAATAGAGTGGAGGAAGCATGGGAAAAGCTGGGAGGGAAGAATAGGGGGTGGGGATGCTGTAAATATAATACTCTAGTTTGAAATTCTCAGAAAACAAAACAAAAATTTAGATAGACAAGAAAATACTCATAATAATAAGTGACTTTAATAGAACGCTACTCACTCTAATGAACTTGAGTGATCTGAAAAACAAATGATCCGTGTAATCCAGAGAGTACTCTCAAAGGTAGGCTCAAATTACAACCTTATTTTATAATAAGGGAAGCAAGGAAATTGTTTGCTATCCCCCCATGACAGCTGCAGAGCTAAGATTTGAACCTGCAGCTGTTGGACACCTAAGCTTGCACTCTTTCTCAATATGATACAGATACTCTTGAAGTCTATCATTGAGAAACCAACAGGGGAAGAAAAAGAAAGAAAGATTCACCTTGGTTTCAATCTGAATTAAATCTGACTCTTAAAAAAGTATCTTCTAAACAAGGTTTGAAAGATGCATATTAAATTTAGCTTTCAAAGAAATATACTAACGAACAAGTGAAACAGCTTATCTGCGAACACTGTGTCGTACGGGGTGGGCACATTGATAATCAAGGTTCCACAAGGCTGGTTGACTGATTCAAACTGTGGTTTTTGGAGGACCTGGAGGGGGCAGACCCAGAGCCAAATTATCTTGGGCCATCCTTAGTCATCTTAATAGCCCCTCATTGTCAGCTCTGTCCTGGACTAATGGTGTAATCACCTGAAACCTCTTGGAATGTTTTAGCAGACCCATAACTTCCACCAACTGGAAAACTAACACAGCCATCAGCCAGCATCTGCTCACCCTGTTTGTTGCAACCCAGCTACTTAGTATTTCGACCAATATACTTGAAAACTGCCTTGATTTATGACTTTCTTTTGCCCTATAACTATAAACACTTCATGGAACTGTCATCATAATGGAACATGAAAACAAACTGAATCACTCATATGCAGCTCCATAACAAACCACCTCTCATTCCCTTTGAGGTGAGAGCTATGTTTTACATCAACACTGCTAGTCACACAACAATTATTTACTTTTGTAGAAAGTATTTTCTGTTCCATTCTAAAAGTATTCAAGGGATGAATCTTACACTCAGAATGCTAATAAATGAAATGACATTTTAAAAATTTAGTTATTTGTCAGGTAGTTGAAAATGTCTACTGGATGGTAACCATGTCCAAACATAACCCATCCCTGGATTGGCTTATTACTAGCCATTTGAACTTAGGCCTCCCCTGGACCCGGCCTTTTATGTTTAAGATGATAGCTTAGGATTAAAGTGATAAACTAAGATGACATCAACAACCTTCAAGGTTCTTTCTGGTGCTAAGACACTTATGAAATCTGAGTGTTCTTTTTTCCATACATTCCATACATTGGGATTGGCCAAGTCCCTTTTTTTTACTGCTAAGAAATTAATTATTTATTAAGTGCAAACAGCAACTGCTAAGGAGCAATTGAGAATAGATAAAACTGTTACAGTAAAGGCTGTTTTTGAGCATATGCTACCAGGCTTACTGCAAATAGCACTTATTCATTGTTCACATTAAAATCTCATGTGATAAGATATTAGAATGCACGAATTCTCTTGTAGAAACAACAGTCCACAAAATTACAATGAAGCCTTACTCTGACAGTAGGAAAGGAAAAAAAAAAAGACATTTGCTTCACAGCTATATAAAGTAGGCACTGTTTCCAGGCTTTGATATTGCCTTTCTAACCCCAGCTATTCACTTAGCAAGTCAGGAGACGATCTCCCCCCACCAGCCCCTGAACTCTCTTAGACCCGGCATAACTTGGCTTTCCAGAATTTCTAAGCTGCTTTGGACACACATACCCTGAGCTCTAGAAAACCCTGTTTCTTTGATTGTATTGACTGCACATCATTGTCGTTGTCCTTGCCTTGTCCACTATTCTTCAAGAATGTAACTGTCTCCAAACAGAAGACAACGCTACCATTAGCAGCATATGGACTCATTGAACACTTGCAGGAGATGCTGATAATGAAATGACTGATGTTCTGCCTTCTGTTGAGTGCCCCAAACTCTGGATATCCATCACTACACACACACACACACACACACACACACACACACACACACACACACACACACACCTGTTGTTCTGTTGGTGTGCACAGCTAAAACCTGTTTCAAATGTGCCCAAGCAGAGGTGAAAGAAAAAAAGAGAAGCAATTTAAACTCAGTGGTCACTTTACATACTTTCCCCAAGAGCACTAGAAATTGTCGTCTTCACAAGGAATTCTAAATACTGTCACCTCTAGTTTATGGAAATTAGGGCTCAGAGACCTAAAGGAGCTTGCTAAAGAACACACAGCTTCTGAAAAACAACGGTGAGAGCAAGGCACTGATGAGCCCCCAGGCTCTTCAATCTTTCCTGTTTTCAGAGCAATCTATTCCCCCAAGTGTCTCTGTGCCTATGAAGCTGGAGTTTTAGCCCTTCTTCACAGGTGGACTCAGTAAGGAGTGCCCAGTGAGACACCTGATAACTGTACCTTACCATCCATTATTTTAGCTGGGGAGGCTGCACAGCTACTATTGTTAAGTTGTTCTCATTAAGAGAGAAAGGAGGCAGGACAGAAGGGGGTGTGGCAAATCAAATCCTCTGGTCCAACCAACCAGATAAACAAAGACTCACAGGTGCCCTTATAATTAGGGCGCACGATGAGCTTGCCGTGCCTTTGTCTAAGGATTCCGGATTTCGTAAAGGAAAAGAACATTGTCCCTAAAATAGGAGTTGCCATTCGGAAGAAGAAAGTAAGTTTCTGTGTTCTTACTAATTGTTTTTGTTGTACTGATTCTTCCAGAAAAACATAAGGAATGGTAAATTAGAAAATTTAAACAGGTGCTACTTAGGGTTTGTACTGGGAAGGAATATAAATCAACATTACACTTTGGAAATTTTGACGTAATGCCAAAACTTAATCTAGGTGATACTAAAATTAATTAATCTAGGCCACACTAAAATGTTAATCTAGGTGACACTGTGCTGTTAATGTTTTAAATATGCATATATATAGTCATATCTGTGGTTTAGTCAAAAAGACATTTTAATTTTATAGGAAATATTTTCTTATTGTAAATTTCTTTATTCTGTAATGATTTGCTCTTTAAGATGAAATTTTCAATGAGCAATTTTCCTTATATTTGACTCTTAAACTTTTTTCAGTCACTTTTGAGAAACAAATTATAAAATTGGGGATGTAGTTTTAATGTCTGTGTGGAATTTTTCAACTGTTTTTGAAAGACAATGTAAGATTAGAAAATATACTAGCTCATTTAAATGCAACAGATAAAATATAAAATTACTTCCTAATTAGCACTCTTTGTATTTCACACGTCTTGATTTAACCGCTGCTTAGTAACATGAGCACACGTAAATGGCATGATTTCTTTTAAGTAGAGACAACTTCCTGTTATGACTTCTGACAGGTCATGATTTATGTAACCTGTTGATTTACATAGCCACCTAAAAATGTGCATGGAATTTTTCTTGTTAGAGAATAACACGAAGTTTAAAATTCTAAGTCTGAAATCACCTTAAAACTCTAAGTATACTAGGCATTTTCTCTTCCTACTTTCTGGGTATTAACTAGTTAAATTCTCAGAACCCATTTTAATATAATTTTATAGAGAAAACTTAGGCACAAGGAAAGCTTATGTAGCTTACTCCAAATCACAGACATATAAGAGCCAGAGTTTGACTTCAGACCAAGACTTTATGGCCCAGGCTTTCACAACCCATACCAAATGATCAAATCAGATTCCCTGGGCAGGTGATTTGAGTAATAAAATGGTTATCCAAAGTACTTACTACAAGGCTTGTGTCCAGAGCATGGAATCTATGCAACAGATTCATATATATACCTAGCAGCTTGAAAGTGCTTAGAATTGTCCCCCTGTGTCTAACCCTCACAATCACATAGATGTAATTTATCTTGATGTGAAAACTTGGGCAATTTAACTTCCCTTCTTAAGGCCCTTTTCTCATCGGCTGCTGAAGGAATGAGATGGTACCGTGTGTAGCATTGTCAGTAGCACAAAATGAATTCTTAACTAATGCTCGCAATTACTATTACTACTAATATTAGGCTTCAGAAAAAAGCAACTTGTTCAAGATGACATACTCTAAAGAGAACATAGCTCAGGGTTGCGCCTATGTGGGATCGATGCTCTAACCACAGTGTCCACCTGAAACCGTGTTCTTTACTGTATTAACCACACCAAGACTTTGCCTGTAGCTTGCCAAGAGGCTTTGTTCATTTTAGCCATTTTTATAGTAATCGGTTAGTGTTGCATCAAGACAAATTTGTTCCAATTCAAAATAAATACTTTAAAAATTTACAATTCTTTAAAGCTGAAATAGCTAAGTAAAAGGGAGGGACCCCCCCCCCCGTCCCAGCACCTTCCAAAGTGACCAGTTACTCTTCCAAATAAGGAAACCTTCTAAGCATACAGTTTTGTCATCTGTATTTCTTACTATAAGAAATGCTGCAAGCATCTTTCCATGGTGATAGCTACTCATTGACTGGTCACCTTTACTGTCTCTAGACTGTTCTGGTGTGTGGATGCTCAGTCTCCTTTGGTGACTATTCAGGCTTTCATCGCTTTCTTTCCAAAACCTGTGACATTAAGCAATGCCAGGGCCAAATCATTGGATGCATTAATGTTTATTTCCTCAGATTTATAAGAATGAATATTGTGAGTCAAAAGGATATGCGCTAGCAGATTTCTGAGCTGGGATAGCCCCATTTGCTGAAAGAACAACACTCTTGCATTAGAAAACAGCCCTTAAAACGAGCAGCGGTTGCTCAGTTTAGATGCAATCCTCTAAAACTTGCACTGAATGAGATAAGATGGAAACTACAGTTCATATTTGTTTTAAAGTAAGTGTTATTCAAAGGAAACAAACTTAAAAATTTGTTTCATTGTTACTCCTTAGTCCTTTTACAACATAGTAACCACCTTCAGTTTAGTTTTGTGGGGTTTTTGTTTTGGTGGGGGTGGGGTCCTCTCTAAAGCTAAACTCTTTGAAATAGAGAAGTGTGAGGATATTGAGAACTGTAAAGCAAAGCAATAGATTAGGAGTCTTTTCCCAGAATCCTTGTGGCTCATGGCAGATATCTCAGCTTCAAAGCCTTCATCTATAAAGGTCAGTTCTAACTCCACAGTAAGCTTACCTTAGTCCAGATAGTCTACCTCACACCCGCCAGTTTCTGTAGTTTGTGTGTGACTAAGAATTGGGGTTTTGGCCTTTTGTTGTTTGTTTGTTTCTTGCATTTTTCTTCATTTAATAGTGGGCATTCTCAACAGTGCAAGTGTGAGTGTCTGAATCCTGAGAGGACAGCTTTTTTTTTTTTTTTTTTTAGTTATTTTTTTTTAATTTATTTATTTATTAAACATTTCTGTCTCTTCCCCACCGCCACCTCCCCTTTCCCTCCCCCTCCCCCAACCAAGCCCCCCTCCCTCGTCAGCCCAAAAAGCAATCAGGGTTCTCTGCCCTGTGGGAAGTCCAAGGACCACCCACCTCCATCCAGGTCTAGTAAGGTGAGCATCCACGAAACTGCCTAGGCTCCCACAAAACCACTAGGTCCAGTAGAATCAAAAACCCGTTGCCATTGTTCTTGAGGTCTCAGTAGTCCTCCTTGTCCGCTATGTTCAGCGAGACCAGTTTTGACCCAGGCTTTTTCAGACCCAGGCCAGCAGGACAGCTTTTTTTTTTTTTTTTTTTTTTTTTTTTTTTTTTTTTGAGACAGGGTTTCTCTGTGGTTTTGGAGCCTGTCCTGGAACTAGCTCTTGTAGACCAGGCTGGTCTCGAACTCACAGAGATCGAGATCTGCCTGCCTCTGCCTCCCGAGTGCTGGGATTAAAGGCGTGTGCCACCACCACCCGGCTCTGAGAGGACGGCTTTAAAGAATCCGAGAGGGCCAAAGAAGCCCCTGTCCCCCGTTTGACTTTCATCCTCGTACCTATCACAAGAATTGTAATACTGGATTATTCAAACCTCTGGTATGGTATAGGAGGCCACAGAATAACTGGAGGGTTGCTAACAAACATCTTTAACTGAAACCTGAGCACACAAAAGTCTTGGTAACTGTATTTGTGGGGGTGGGGGAGCTACTGGGTTACTGATGTCAGTTAGTTCCTTTCCTCACTTTACTGGGGCAGACGGCGTCTTAACTCAGCAAACAGCCTAACATAGCTTGAAACATCCACTTAAGGTATCTACAGTCCTTATCACAGAAATCCTTGTCACAGAGAGGGGTTTGTTTTGTTTTTCTAAGCATCTCAGTTAAGTCACGTAAACACAGGGCCTGTCACAGCGTCTTGTCAAAGTTTATCCAAATGGTGTTGATGTACTTAAACAGTGAAAAAGCTACCGCACTTACAATTCAAGCACAGCATAAGCCTCAGTATTGAAAAACTTGTTCATTTGACTTTCTAAGCACACAAACACTGCAAGGCCATCCCCCTTAACCTTAAAGGGAACCAGCCTCTCTGGATGGGTCCTCCGCCTCCTCGTCCAGCGCCCCCTAGAGGCGGCGATAGGGATTGCGCAGCGGGCGGACGAGTGAGCGGCGCGGGACCCAGAGCGAAGTGACTGGGCCGAGGTCCTCGGGCCCGCTGCGCCCGCCTGGCCACCACCGCCGCCCTCCGGACCCCGTCTCCGCGAAGATGCGACTCCAGACCCAGGTAGCACAACCCGAGCGCCCGCAGGGCCCCCCGAACGCCCCGCCCACCCGCCGTCACCAGCCCGGGCTCCCGCCGGCCACGTGGTCGCCGCGGGCCTGGGGACCGCGCATCCCTGACCCCACGCCCGGGCTCGGTAGTCTCTTCCAACTCCGTTCCGAGGGCCCGGGCCACGCCCCACTGTCCCCTTGACTTCGGCCAGAGAGGACCTCTGAAATTTGGGTGGGTGCGTCCCCTCACCTGGCACCCAGACAAATCACCCGGCAGCGACTAGCGCCACTCCCCGCCACCGGGTGGCTTTGCTAAGCTAGTGGCGCCAAAAAGTCCGGCCCCAAGGTGCAGGGCGCTCGAGCGCGGGTTCTCAGGGGGACCTCAACCTTTGGGACTCTCGCTAATTGTCACACCGGGAGTCATGCACTCTGGGTGCCCTTCCAGATTACAGCCGCTACAGCCCCGGGACTTGTGTTTCTAGATCAGTCGGAGTGGACACTTATGTTGCCCTAAGCAGTGCTCGCTTTAAGGGGGAAAATGAGGCTCACATGTGGGGTAGAGCAGCCGTGTGTTGTCAGGGTCTCTCTTTGGGCTGGAGGTTGTCAGACATTTAAGATCTAGTAAACGCGAGTTCAGTAGTCGTGAACCTGCGAAAGTGGCACCGCTTCCCCTCCCCCGTCTTATGTTAAGGGACTTGGGAAGACCACAGGAGAAAGGAGGGGGGACTTCTAGAAAGCAGCTCCAGGTTTGGGGGAAATGAGTCATATTGATTCCCAAGCTGTTAGCCAATACTGCTCATGGGCAATAATTCTCATAAAATCTTCCCTCTGAGGGCTTAAATGCCCGCCTCCACAATGGTTTGTCGTGAGCGTGATGGATTCCTAAAAGCCCATCCGAGTTCCTTACCCTGGCTGCCTTGATTTTTGTAAAGCATTGCCCTCGCATTACCCTCCTGCGCTCGTCTGCCTGGCTTTTCATATTTTATAATACTTGCAAATTGACACTGAACAAGCTTTAACCTCAGTCATTTCAGAATAAGTTTGATGTTTTAGGTGAGATGTGAATGGGGCTCCTTTCATGAGGAAGTAGTCTGTGTGAAGTGTTTTGTAAATGTGAGTGGGTTGAATTTAAAACACTGAATAAAATTAATGTAACAAGGAATCAAAAGGTTCAATCCAGATGTTTCCCTTCCTGCTTCCGCAACAAAATGACAGTAGAGAGCTCACCGCACCTTACCTGGTAGCTCTCTGCCAGGGTGACCTGTGGCACCGCAGTTGAACTCCTACGGAGATGTCAAAGCACTTAACCAAATCCCTTGGGGCTGATAAGGTTGCGACCCACCTGCTTCTATGGAGGATTTCCCCCATTTCCTAACTACTCAGGAAATAGACCAGGGATTTACATGCAGGCTTGCTTTCAGAGAACTCCTAAGTAATCCTCTTTAGTTACCTTTTGTATTAGCCTGGATTGCTGCTTGTTAAGATAAGGTACTCTGATGTGGAATTTAGTCAAGGTAGGGTTATGAGTTAGATCACTCAGCCTCGAATTCCTTTAGTTAGTGTGTGTTTGGGGTTAACAGAGACCCCCTCAGAAGCTTTTGATGTGTGTGTGTTTGCAGTCCTGGAGTTTGAAGCACCACCTCATTCTATGCTAGACAAGCACTTTACTAACCACTCAGCTATGTTCAGCTTCACCCTTCTTTATAGTTTGTTTGATTGTTTGGTTTTGAGACAGGTGTCCTCACCCAGTGTGGCCTGCAGTCCCGTGTGGGTTTGTGATCTCCAGGTTATGAGCACTAGACTGCTCCCTAAGATTTATAGAGGCTATACTTTTGAATAAGGGATTCTGACTCCGATATTCATGGTGCAGGTCTGATATCATCCATTGCTCAGTGGTTATAGGACTTTGCACAATTAACACATTGGTCCTCTTTTTTTATTATTTTCCCTCAGTCTATTCATTAACTGGGGCATAAGGTTGGGTATAATACAGATCTTACAAAGGTGATCTGAGAATTAATTGGAATACCATACATTAAATCTTAGGTAGAAACAATAAATAAAAGCACTAAGAAGTTCCTGTCAATTTTGATGGAAATTTCTACTCTATTCTGTAGGCTGGAAGCTTTTCTGTATCCTGCCCAGTCCCTCGTTGCTTATAAAATAATCATTTGTAGGCTTAATATTAATTATAATTGGCTGATGACTCAGGCATATTACTGGCTAGCTCTTACATTTAAATTAATCCAGTTCTATTAGTTTATATTTTACCAGGAGGCTCATGGCTTGTTACCTCACATCTTGCTTCTCAAGTAGCTGCTGTCATCTCTCTTGACTCTGCGATCTTTCTCCCCATATCTCTGCTTGGTTTTCCTAAAACCTAGTTACATTCTACCCTGCCATTGGCCAAAGCAAACTTTATTCATCAACCAATGAAAGCAACATACAGAAGGACATCCCACATTACCATTCTTTAAAAATGGTTAAATTATGATGGAAACTACCTAGAAGGGAAAATATTGAATAGCAGTGTGTTTTAGAAAAAGTCTACTTTATAAAATTAACATGAATATTGGTTTGTTGAAAAGCAAGCCTCTGTGTCTGGAAATTTTGCTCACTGTAGAATTGTTTATTCACCCATGGTATTTCATAACCGAGGCAGCCACAATCATTGTGAATTGTGATTTAGGATTAGGAACTGAAGTTTTAAATAGTGTTTGTCATTTTATGAATGGACTAAGGTTTCTAGGTGACATAATGAATGCTTTAGAGTGGATGGCTTTAAAAGGGGGGGGATTTACCTCGACATAGTTATGGTTGTGAGAAGTTCAAGATTGTGATATTAGCAGAGATTTTAGGAAGTTTCTTTCCCAGGACTATGGATAATCATCTTCTGTGTCTTTCCATAAGTCTCTCTTCTAATTTCTACACTTTTGTTTGTTTGTTTTTCAAGACAGGGTTTCTCTGTGGTTTTGGAGCCTGTCCTAGAACTAGCTCTTGTAGACCAGGCTGGTCTACAGGACTCACAGAGATCCACCTGCCTCTGCCTCCCGAGTGCTGGGATTAAAGGCATGCGCCACCACTGCCCGGCTAATCTCTACACTTTTAAAGAAACACATCTTATTTGATTAAAGCTCACAGATATGACTCACTTCATCTTTTGATTTCCTTAAAGGCTATTATTTCAAAATCCAGTCACATTCTAAGTGATCGGAGGTTCTGTTCATTCTACATTTGAATTTTTAAGGGACACAGTTGCCTATTACACATGATGTAAGAATTTACTAAAAAGCTAGATTGGCTCTTTTGCAATAGTTCAGCATGTAATATATAAGATAGGTCACATATTCTAGTTTTGGAGCAGTTCGATTTTAATTTAAATGTAGTTTGCTGCTACAGTGAGAGACCCTAAAACATTTATCATGCGTTAAAATGTGCATGTACACAAACACATATAAACATACACGTTTACATATGACACTAATTACAACTGAAGCAGAGCGGGAACATTATCCAAACTGAGTTCAATTCTATGAGTTCAAGTCCATTAACAACCGTGTCCTTCATTGATAGAGAAGGATGGCCATGCAGTGATGTCATAATCTTTCTGGCCATGTCATGACAACAGAAAGTTTGACTTTCTAATAAGAAACCATTTGCCTTTTGGTAGTTTCATATCAAGTTGTCATGTGAACTCCTAATTTGACTTTCCATTTATCTCTGCAACATGTGAATGCCCGGGGCCTTTCAAGGCCAGAAGAGGATGTCAACACCTCTGAAACCAGAGTTACAGAGTTATGGGCTGCCAGGTGAGTACAGGGACTCAAACCCTGGTCCTACGGAAAAGCAGGAAATGCTCTTAATTTCCGAGCCTTCTGTCTGGTCCCAATTACAAACTCTTATGGTCTATAGTGCTGATTTATGCTTAATCTCGTGTTTCCTTTAAAAGAATAAAATACAAGAAAGAGGTGGGGAGAGCTATCTACCTGGCTGGCTTCTGGTTTGGTTAATATGATGCGCAGAGGCCACACCCCTGTCCATTCTACAGCTATAGCTTTTCTCTTCACATTTGCTCAAGGTCTTGGGCTTGAAGTTTCCCCTGTGGTCAGCCCCAATGTCTTTCATCATCCTTTCTTGATTTTTTTTCACTGAATATTGTTCAAAGTCACTTTTGGAATGTGCCTTCTGTTTTTGTTGAAATCCTATCACTTAGCTTCTTAAAAATGACAACCTAGAGAAGTTGGGCAATTTGTCCAAGAATTGAAGTGTGGTAAATGACAGGGTACCCACTTGAATCCTGTTTTGGTGACTCATAGGCATAATTGATTTTGAGTGTTCCACAGAGAAATCTGTCCCAAATAGATACTATTGAAAAAAATCCTTGCAACTCTGATCCAAAAATACATTTATTTTATAAATATCCTATATACAAGTATATTGCGTGAAATAATATTCATTTGTATTTTTTTTTAAGTATAGAAGCTTTTTTGTGAAGAGTAGAGCTCTTTATAGGTGTCATTTGTCATCTTACCCCAAATGCAACATGACATCTCTCCAAAAGAGAAGCAGAGAAGTCAAGTCAGGACTCGTGACTGCAGCTTTTGGTTATTCACAGAAGTGAATTGTTAGATCCACTGAATAGTTAGTAATCTGTGAGTTTCCTTTTTCAAGACTCAGTGCTGGGCTACCGCAAAATCCTCTTTACTCTGTACTACTTTCAAATCCTTTTCCTTCGGTTTGATCACCAGTAGTAAATACTATCTCTAAAACACAGTTCTGACCTCCTTATTTCCTTGGACCCCACTATCCACAGTATGATGTCCAAGCATATTTATTTGCCTTCCTTTATCCATCTTTACCCTTGTATTAACCTTATGGCATGGCATTTTCTGCCATTCAAATATTATATTTGTTCCAGTGTTAAATTGTTTACAGTTTGGAAAGCCTGCTTTTCATCTGCTTTTGCCTTTTTAAATTTCACCTATAATGTCTTCATTCTTACTCCTAGCCCTGCCATCTGTTAAAGAGTACTTTATTTGATGTGAGATTCCCCTCTGTATGCTGTGAATATGTTTTATTGTCATTGGTTAATAAAGAAGCTGCTTTCTGTCAATAGCTTAACAGAGGACAGCTAGGTGGGAAATCTGAGCAGAGACATACAGAGAGAAGAGAGTAGACAGAGTCAAGGAGACATCATGTAGCCACCAGAGGAGAAGGACTCGAGTTGCCAGCCGGCACCTTGCTGGTAAACCACAAGCCTCGTGGTGAAATATAAAATAATAGGAATAGGTTAAATTAAGATATAAGAGCTAGCTAGAACTACAGATAGGCTACTAGACCAAGCAGTGCCATAATAATACAGTTTCTGTGTGATTTTGGGGGGTCTGGACGAAATGAACGAACAGTCTCCACCAACACTTATCTTCCATGGTTCTGTTGAAAAAAAAAAATCACATGAAGTCTTTTGGTCCCCTTAGCCCTTAGGCAGAGTTGACAGAGATGGAGGAAGGCACTCAGCTCCTTGAGGACAGAAACTGGGTCTTATTAGTCATTGTATCCCCTAGAGTTCCAGGCCCCTAGTCCTGTACTAAGTCCTGGGCTCTACAGTTAGTGGATAATTACTAAATTGTTTGTTGAGCAAAGATATCAGTTTGAGTCTAACAAAGCCTATACAAGAAGAGTTACAAGTTTTTTTTTTTTTTTAAAAATGGTTTTAATTAAAAACAAGGAAGGTTGGCCAGAGAAGAGAGTTTAAAAGTATAATAATTCTGAGCACTCATGAGCTAGCAAGTCCTCTACATAAGGGAGTCTATGCCATGGAGACATGTGTTTGTTGCTGAAGACCAGAATAGGACTCTGTACCACTCCGGCCTCCTGTCTACCCTGTAGTTTATTTGTGTTTGCTTGCTCTGCTGCTGCTATAGAAGGAATTTTTATTTCTTCTTAAAGTTGACCACCCTCTCCCCACGTATCTGATGATAGCATCCTTTCAGGTTCCACACCATGCATGTTTAGACAAAGATCGGCCAGAAAGCAGCTGTTTTGAGGGGCTTAATGGGGGTATTTGTAGTTAGCACTCTGGAAGGAAGACCCTGGTCATAAATGTACTAACAAAATTCATACTCCATGTTTGTTTCTCCACAAGAGTTTCTCTATTTAGTGGATGGTCACTTTTGAGAGGAACATGAGTTCCCACAATAACACCCACAATAATGTCCATCTTAGTTAGGGTTTTTTATTGCTGTGATAAAATACCATGACTGTGACTACTCTGGTTCCATTCCACGCTCTACTCATTACACGCTATGGAAACTAGGCTGAAAATTTAAAAACATACACACGCAGACGTAGATAGACAGACAGATGGGGCCACAGGGACATCCTTGAGACAAGAATGCCAAGAATGCCCACTTTATTGTGCTCAGGGGCAGCTTCTATAGGGCTCTGGCCACGCCCCAGCTCTCAGGATCTTTCAGCTGCAGACTCACCAGAACCCACTCCCCTGCCATCAGGGTCTCGTGCTCAGAGCAGCGGCAGGCTGCTCAGAGCAGAGGAAAAGAAATTGTTTACAAGAAATTCAGGGTCTGGCGGTCTGCAGTCCCCAACACATGCCCAAAACCAAGTTGGAGAGGAAAATGTTTATTTGGTGTTCATAGCCTAGGTCACAGTCCATTGATGGAAGCCAAGGTTGGAACTCAAAGCAAAAAACCTGGAGGCTGGAACTGAACTTAAAGCCAAAGAGGAATGCGGCTTACTGTCTTGGTCCGCTTAACTCACTCAGTGTACTTTCTTATTCACCCCAGGACCACATGCCCAGGGCTGGCACCACCACAGTGCACTTGGGCCTCACTAGTGAAGGAAATACCCCCCACAGACTTGCATATAGTCCAGAGATATTTTCCCAGGTCAGATTCCTTCTTCCCAGGTATGTCTAAATAGGAGCCACGGTGCATCACAGTCTGCTTCTCTAGGTAATTCTGCGCAGTAGACGGCTTACTCTAATTCATAAGCCAAAGGACCAGCTTAACGAATTTGCCAACCAAAATGAGAAAAGCAGCATGTAAACACTGCCACCGTAACCACAGAAAACCAGAGAGTAGGGCAAGATAGGGCGTGGAAGGAAAAAAGCCGAAATGCTGAAATTTAAGAAATGCTTGTAAGTAGCAACTTTGTTACCTTTTGTTTGGGTATCACATTTTCATCTTTTCTCTTACAATTTCCCATGGAGGAAGGGTGTTACAAAAGAAGCATAAAAATGAAAGAATAGAAAAAGTTAAAATGGAACTCTGAATTAATAATAATTCTGAGTCAATTCCTTTATTACTGTATTCTTGTTCCTGAATTCAATATCCTAGCTAATCTCATCACCATTCGCCCAGCCGTAGGCCGAAGAATCTCGATGAATTATCACAGATCCAATCTTCTTCACTTCTGTTACTGGGTCCATAGATGTACCCTATTGCTGTAGTTATTGGTCCTTATGAAACTTACATTTTCTTAGGCATCATCTCTCTCTGATTCTCAGATAACATTTCTGAAATGGAAATGTATTTTTCAGTCACCATTGGGAAGACAAACCAAAGTTAAGCTTAGGAATAAACTTGTGATCGGTTGTTTGCCTTACGTGCGTGAACACAAGGAAGCCAAGTGTCGGTTTAGCTGCCGTGCTGAGTTTTTTTGTGTTTGGGAGCCTAGCATGCAACTGGATTTTATCCTAAATTTGGATCTCTGCTTGTTATTTAAAGCATCTTTTAAAAAAATAGTCAAAAAGGGTATTAGAAAAATATTCTATGCCATTAATCACAGAGAAATGCAAATCAAAACTATAGTGAGATATAATCTCATCTCCACTAGCAGGGCTGTAATAATTCAAAAAAACTAAACAAGTAAAAATAAGCATTGGTGAAGAAACCCTCGTGTGATAATTGGAATGTCTAACAGTGCAGTCGCTGTAGTAAGTTTTTCAGTCCCTCACAGCATAAATACAGTATTATCAAATGATCTCCGTAATACTACTCCTAGGTAGATATTCAAAAGAATTCATAATTATTATTTGAGTACAGGTGTAACATGTTCCTAGCAGCTCTACTTGCAAATGTCAAATTGGAAATAACCCCAATGACTATCAGTGGATGAATAGATAAACAAACTGATATTATTCAGTGACACAAAGGAATGGCGTTCTGACGTGTCCTATAGGAGGGACGAATCTTCAAGACGTGTGCCAAAGGCTTGATTAAAGGGTCCCAGATTGCACGTGACATTTATGCGGCACTTGGTACCCGGATCAGATAAATCCACACAGCCAGAAGGCAGATCAGCACTGGTCATGGGGAGAAACGAGAGAGCTGGGAGAAACTTCTTAGTGAATACGTGGCTTGACTTCTGGAGTGAAGCTAGTGTTTTGGAAGAAGATGGTGTCTGTGCAACGATCTGAACATACTGACCGCCGCTGAATGGGTTCACTTTAAAATGGTTAATTCTATGCAGTAGAAATTTCACCTTAGTTTTTAAAAGATTACACCGTGTCAGTTAAAAATAGAATACTCTTTCAAATCTCTTTATATAGATCCTGGAATTTTGGAGTTCTGAGGAGATTTGGTCTGCCCTTTTCATGTGTCACCAAAGAATGCCATTCAGGTACCTGGCCCCCTAGATGTCAACAACTTGACTTACAGCAGACGCTGCACTGCCTTCTCCATATGCATAATAAAGGACAGGTGTGACCACATTTCCCCTCATCCGTTCAGGGTACGCCAGCATATCCCACTCAGGAATCTTGAGCCGTGTTGCCCTTTACAACTAAACCATGAGGTGGTCGTGGGTGGATTCAGAACCAAGATCCAGAGCAGTGACTAAGGCCCCCAAAAGCAGAAGCTGCCGCTGTGACGGTGTGGAGGCGGGCCTGGGCATTCTTCCACTGAGAAGGTACAAGATGGGGTCCTAAGGACTGCACCGCCACCTTCGGATTCACCTGCCAGAGTACTTCCCTGCTGTCTCCTGCTACGGCTCACACAGACTTTACAACTTGGTGGCACAGGGGACTCCAGCCACTCCACTCTGAATCCAGAGCCCAGCTTCCCCGTACCTCCTCTGCCACATGAAGAATGCTTGCAGCACACTCCCTCAGAGCCTGCAAGTGTCTTAGGGCACTCATACAGGATTTGTACGCCTCAAAGACAGTGTTTCCTGTTTCTCTTTCTGGAGAGAGGAAACATGAACACAAGCTTAATTATCAACAGAAAATAGCTCTATGCCTTAAAATACTCACCCAATACAGAAGACACCTCAGTCTCCCTTGGCATCTCTTGAGATCGTAATATCAGTCCTCAGATAAAAGGGCCAACTTAAGCAGGACAGGTGATCTAGAGCAGAGTCCATATGATGCTCTGCCTAAATCTAGGTGACCAAAAGTGCTGGAGAAGATGTTTGAAATAATAGTTTATTTTTATTCATAAAGTTATGTACAACTTTACACTTCAAAATTGGAATTTTGGTCCAACTTGAATAGTGACTAATTTCTTTGCTAATTTTTGTTTATTTTGAGCATCCTCAGTGGGATCCAGACTCCTCTCTGGGCAGGATACATTTATTGGGCAACTGCAGCAATGACTGAGCAGGGTTTCAGTGTGATATACCATATCCTGGCTATTTCTGCTCAATGTAGAGACACTTCTCATGAGAAATCTTAGTACCAGAACTCTCCACAGGGTTGGCCATGCTTTTATATGATCTGTACTGTTGTCTGAGACTACGCTTCTCAATTTCTATTCCTCTTCCCTTGCACTTTCTCAATCAAATAATAAGTCTCTTTGGCTACTGATTGTCCCAGGGTCTACTTCTGGGAAGATTCAGCTGCCAAAAGCAAAGACCATTAGTATCTCATTTTGTACATGTGGCAACCAAGACTGAGAACAGTAGTTAGAGCCTTTTGGCCGGATAAGAGTGCGTATTCTTTAGCATGTTCTTAACTATAATGGTATGTTGCCTCCCCATCCTAAAATTCTGTTTCATTCAATTATAGATCCCTTCTATTCCAGGAACTCTGCTTGAGTCTCAAAGATCCAAGTCTGAGGAAGCCAAGGAGTTACTGGAGATAGTTTCAATTTCTGTTCTAAGGCGACAGTAAGGAGTATGTCCTGAGAGCTTGGGGGGTAATTCGAGGAATTTCTTATTTCCTCCATTCCCGGCATGGACTACTGCCCCTCATAGCAATTCATCACACCCGTTGGGTTGCCTGTTATATCCTCCGGCCTCTTGGAAAGTTAATTAAGAATGACTGCTCTATATTTTCATAGGAACCTCTGGACTTACCATACCGCACCTCCTTAGTGTCTGGCCACCTATCCCTTGTTATCTGTGAGCCTGGTGCCTGTTTCATGCTTGTTAACTGAAGGAAGCGTTTTTGAATCTGTGAAGGGAAATGATTTAATTAGCCTGTTTTTATACTAACTTAGAAGTCTGCGGTGCATGAACAGGAAAGAGATTTAGAGGTAAATGCATAGAAGGGAGGTGGTGAAGGCAGATATAATTTACCTTTTGCTTGAGAGCATCTGATGTTCTTTCTCACTGTCATTGGCAGACTTGGGTTCAAGGATGCTTTCCTGCCCCTTTAAAATCTTGGTTCCAACAGGGGCAAATGCTTTTTATCTTATTTTCAAAATGTGTATATGTGCATGTGTGTGTGTGGAACTGATATTTTTGTCCATGCATATACACCTTCATACATCTGTTTGTTAAATCTACTAACATATTTATGGGGTGCCTTCCATGTACCAAGCACAGTGATGAAAAAAATACAGTATGTTTGATATGGAGCTTTCATTTAGGCAGGATTATTGGGTCTTAAACAAATACATCCCGAAAGTCCTCAAGACCCCTCTAGTTCTTGCATCTTAGGTTTGGGCCTTTAAATGGTTGTCCTTAACTCCAGTGTACATATTCTCCTATTTAGCAAAGGGCATGCTGTCAACTCTGCTCCTTTTCTATATATCCCTGGGTATCCTCAAAGGCCTTTTTTGCTCTTGAAATAAAGCATCATTAGCATATGCTCAGTACTTCCATAAACCATTTGTAAATGGTGAGTACAATTATTAGTATAGTATTCGTCCTTTAACTTACATCCTTGTCTTTCTTTTGCTTTCTTATAACATCCTGACTCTTGTCTGCTGTTGTTCTGTTGGCTTCTTTAAAGCACCTTTTCATGGTGCAACTGTCAGTGTTGGGACCACCTACATGATGGGACTGCTGGTTTATTAACGTCCTCTGCCCACTCTCTACAGATGGGTGTGTGGATAACAGCATCCATACTGACACACTTTGCTGAGCTCATCTCTCTGGCTAACTATCCTATTACCCAAAGCATTGATTCTTTTTCCTTCCTACTACTTGGGGTCTGTTGGCATCTTTTCTCCCTCCTTATGTCAGATGTTTTCTTCTTCAAAGCCATTAGTTAGGCTTGGTCTTATGCATCGGCCTCCATGAGGATCCCATGGCATTGTGGCTTGGAGTCTTAGTGACAGAATTATTTTATTCTTTATCACATAACCTTTCTTTTCTCAGACATCTCGTTGTGGGTGTCAATTAGAACCCTGGACTGTAGCTCGAATATCGGATCCCTTCCAACTTGGGCCACCAACCATTTTCCTCTGTCATGGTGATATTCACCTTCTAGGATTCCTGATTTTTTTCTTTTCAACTTGAAATGACTTTTACACTAAAAGGTGAAGAAAAGGTAGAAATTAACCGATTGAGTGGGAATTAGCAGGTTTGAGTACACTACGGAAAGAGGAGAGGTCCAGTAAAAAGAACATCCTGTGAGGGTCGAGGAGGTCAGCAGGAGCATGGGCGTGCAAATGATGTGCCTAGGCGCTGCAGACCCTGCGCGCTGAACTTACTACATGGTGGAGTGCAGACTGAGGAGGCAAGAGGAACCCTTGGGAGGTTAGGTTTTGTCGGGTCAAGGAGATCTTACCTGAATATTGAAAATAGAAAGAAAATAAACCAGACATGAAGGTGATTGAATTTGCACACGTGCAGTCACACTGATCTCCCCTTGGCCTCCAAAGTGCTACACCACCAATCTCCAATGTTTCATCGGCATTTTGCATAGCTTACATTTCTTCTTTTTTCCATTGTTTTCTTGTGCTGACCCCATGGAACTGGTATGAGACTGTCTGTTTTCTGAATTTTTTCTTTTGATTGGCATGACCTGGTGGTTACTTCAAAATTTTAGGATGTAATTATCAACTCCTGTTGATTTTTTAGATGTGTTAGAACTTTCACATGAATCTTTTTTGCCTATATATAAGAAATTGGCCTTGTCCAAATATGCTGGATTTAAATAGTTACTGCATAGATGTCTTTAAGATATAGTCACCATGACAACCTATAACAAAATCATATACCTATAACAACAGAAGACTGTTCCCATAGGAATTCTGCTACCCTATGCATTCCTCATATTCTTTCCCATGGAAAGCCTTGCCAGGCAGATCCAAACCCATATTTATTTCGCTTCTCCTTCAAATTCAGGATTATTGACTGCTTATTCCATTCATTTGACAATTAGTAATAACCTCCTACATTTCATTTCTTATTTCATAAAAGTGTTGATTAGTAATAGAGATATGCTTAAAGGATTGTGTTGGTGGGTAGCTTCATCACTGTCAGCATCAAGTGTACTTATACAATAAACCTAGCTGATATATGTCAATCACTCAGTGTGGTATTGAGATACAGCCAAGAAATGCAGGAAGCACCAACCCGTTTCTAGTGTAACGTGGCAAATGCTTGGCAATAAACATTTTCTTCTAAGAGTGCCTATAAAATCAAAAGAAAAAAAAAGATAGTATAGGTAGAAAAAGTCATTTCATCATTATCAAGTATTATATACTATACATAAATATATTGTTGTTTTGTATGATTAGCAACATACTAGGTTTATTTATACTGATGTCACCGCAAACACAAGTCCTGTGTTTCACTATATATAATATATATATAATATCATATTATATATATATATGATACAGTGTCATTAAGCTATAGAGAATTTTCAGCTCTACTGCCGTCATAAAAGTCTGCCATCTTAACTGTGGCCCATCATTAATAAAAACATCACTGTGTGGTACAAGCCTATATGTTCTGTGCCTTTTTTGTGCATTCTAGTCCTGTATCCACAATAGCTTAAGTTAGTTCATGGCAGAGAATTTGAATTTAACTCCTTTGGAACTTCTAGAGCCAGTTCCAAACCTAGAGACAAAATGGGTGTTTGTTATACGTTACCTGAGTAGAATATTTGATTGGCAATGAAGCCAGAAGGCATGGGGAACTTAAATTGGGTGAATGAAAATTGTTGCTGCAATATTCCTATACAGAATATAAGTTGTTTATCTCAGGGTGTAGCCTCCAGGGTTATCAGATGTGACAGTGAGCACAGAGGGCCCCCCTCACTCCCAGACTGGGGACAGTCTCCCTGAGAGTCACTCTCCTTTCATATTCTTCTTCTTTCAGAGACAGGTCATGTTGTAATAATCAGAGATTATTCTAAATACCAAATGACATAATGTATCAACAGATGAAGTCACAGTTGCTCTTACCATTGTTTACAGAAATGGCCCTTTAAGATGTAACAATTGGAAGTATAAGCAAGGTTAAAAGAAAGTATCTATCCTAGAGGAAACAGGAAATGATCCTTACTTGTTGGGTAAAGAAAATGTCTTCTTTCTTAAAGCAGATTCCCTTGGGATGTTGAAACGCCTGATTTCAATTTTGACTCTTTGTTAGCTAACAGGTTAGTCTAACCTCTGTGCACCTCAAAATGCGGATAAGATGAAGATAACATTTACTGCATCGATATTCTTATTAGAAGAGAATGTAGTCATTCCTGTAAAGGCCTTATTAGCACAGTTCCAGACTCATGAGCAGGTGCTCATGAACTAGAGGGGTGCTGTGTAACTAACCCCTCTAAACTGTGGTTTTGAACAGTGTATTTCTTATTCCTACGGGTATACACATCAGCTGAACTATTCACACATTTACATTAGGTTCTGGGGCATATAGACAACTCTGCTGATCTTGAATGGGTTGTCGTATGTATGAGTGTGGCCTGCCTTCTTTCTTTCCTTCCTTCTGTCCCTCCTCCTTTTCTCCCTCCTGCCCTCCCTCCCTCTCCGCCTTCCTTCCTTCCAACTCCATTACTTGTTTACCCAAAACAAGTCTAGGCTTCAAGAGACACTGAAAATAAAAAACAGACTCAGTGAGATTTCTATATCATCCATTGCTCAGAGGACACCACAAGGTCAGTCCCAAAGGAAGAATGAAGAAAAAGATGACGTCTTTTGGTAGAAATAAAATGCAGTCACATTATAGAGGGACGTGAACACATGAACACTAGGCAGGGTGAAATCGCGGCCAGTTTTATAGTTGATCCACCACAACACTCTCTCATTCCTTCAAGAAATAATAGAAACTGATATCCATATCATGATTTTCAGGTGACAAATTCATTTGACTTTTAATTACCAAGTCCTACAAGATATTGTGAGCTATTTTATAATATGGTAGATGCTATACTTAGAGATATATCTCTAAGCTTACATTGATTGAAAGCATTTGAGTAATAAAGTTTCCTCACAAGCCTACTGTTCTTCTGATTATTCAAGGGTTGTGCTATATACTTTCATGTTTTCCTGCTCTACAATATGCAGGAACATTGATACTGCAGTCTAAGCTCGCTGAAGCTTTGGTTTTCTACATCTAACAGTTTCTTGGCCTCATAGCTACTTTGACTTTGGTCTGTCTAGACGTTTAGCCAGATGTGTAATTCATTTAAAATATAATTTCTAAAATTTATAGAAATTATAAAGTAAGCTGATAATTAGCATCCTGAAATACGAAATACATGAGTAGTCTGTGTCCTTAGTCTGTGTCCTTCAGTGCCTAAAAATTTTAGAGACCCTGAAAATGCCTTGCTATTATTAAGATTCTCATGAAAATACTCTTGGAACAAAGGCTTTTCCCATTTGCCTTAATTGTGGACTGGTAAGTAGGGTCCTGAATATAAATTGGGCAGCCAGGGAACTTAGGAGATTTCAGAGTTTTTATTTAGGGCTTTAGTGATGCTACTAAATATAGCCTGTCCCATTTTCCCTTTTCCCTCAAACTGTCTCATTGATGTAACATGAAACCAAATAGAACAGTGCCGAACAGCTTGAAAGAGTGAATATCGTGTTGAAAAGGAATATCACAGTATCACCTGATAAAAATAGCTTGTACCCAAAGCAAGCAGAGATGGATGCACTCTGGAAGAGTGTACCGGTTTTTGTTTGTTTCTTTAAGGTAGTATTCACTCAGCTTCTCATGAAGAAACGGGTAGTTTTTTGCAAAAGCCCTACCAACTAAGAGATTGATGGCTGGGAAGAAAAAGAACCTATAAGCTTGGTGACCAAGTACCTAGTTCTTTTTTAAAAAGCAATAATAATATGGTTAAAATGGCACTACTTTTCTGTGCTACTGGTCAAATATGTGTTCTTGAGGATTAAGATAGGGTGTTGATAAAGTCAAGATTAAGAAGACTGAAGGACTAGTAAGGACAAAATTTTATCATTTATTAAAGAGCTTTATCCAAGAGAGCACATCATTTATTCATTTAGCAGTCACTAACCAAGAAATGCTTTCCCTTGGGTCTCTGGAGGATATGAAGGCGAATTGAGATAAGTTCTTAACTGCGTAGAGAAGACATACTTGTTTGTATAAACATTACCACTTTTAAAGGGTTATAAAGTGGTATGAAGTTCATGTGTTGGCATTCTGGACATGAGGTTTCTGTTCCTGGAAGGAGCACAGATAGCAATCTAATTGGTCATTATATGAAACGGAGCAGTTTTCGGCCATGTAGTGAAAGTACAGTAGCGTCGATGGGAACAGGCTGGAGGAGATGATTATTTTAGGTGGGTAGGTAGGGATATGTGAAGATGGTGGGTGAGAAACAAAGGCCTTCCAGAAAGTAAAGACTAAGCAGGATTACACTTGTGAGAGCAAGCAGGGTGTTTGGTGACGATCAGTAGCTGGGTTAGAGGTAGGGGAGGGGATAATAAGGCTCTGGATAGCTAGCAAAAGTCAATATTCTTTCCTACTAAAGATGTGAAGAAGGAGAAAACTGGCGCAACCTGGAATAACTGTCTAGAGGGTTCAGGGCACAAGTCTGAAAGTCTGGATATTTAATAGCATAGTGTAGAAAGACTTATGACATCGTTTAACAGGCGTGGTTACTACCTGTGAAAAAGCAGTTGTCATCCTTTTTGCTTGTCACACACTCTGGGATAGAGTCAGTGATCGTGAGTTAAGTTCTGAGTTCCATTTCTGAATATTACACATGTCTGGTTGTGTGAAATCCCTGGATCTTCTTGCAGATATACAGCTGAGATGGCTATGGATTCAAATGGGAATCTCCAAATCGTTTCCAGCAAAGGATGACCTCTTCTGTTTTGCCGTCCTTGTATGAAGTGGATTAGTAATGACAACCGTTCTTTCATTTGTAGGCGTCTTCTTTCTAGGATCGAATTGGTTTTATTGGTGATAGACCCCATACCTAATTTAAACAGGATATAGCAATCTACTTTCTCTTGCTTTCACTTAATCACAACCATTTATTTGTTTTAAAGTAATTTATGCATGATTTCACAGGTAGTAATCGCAGGCCCTTGTCTTTATATGCCCTACATTCTCTGTCTTATAGGAAACAGATTTTCCACCACATTGCCCTGTCTTATGTGAAACAGATTTCATTTCATGCGAGCTTTGTTTACATATCTCTGTGTCATATTTCAGTTTCTTGAACAGCAACATCATTTTTCCTAGACAAGGGGACTGCAGCTGCTGAGATGATTGGGGTACTTTACCAGCAATCTCCTGGTACCATAGCCCTTCTGGATCTCTCTAGCCACTGCCCCCTCACTGTTTCTATCTTTGATTACTTCTAGCATTTATATACTGACCATTGCTTCTCACAGTTCCCTCACTGCTTCTGGAATAGTCTGATGTGAGATGCCCCTCCGTGTGTGGTGAATATGTTTTATTACCATTGGCTAATAAAGAAGCTGTTTTGGTCTGTGGCAGGGCAGAATATAGTTAGGTGGAAAAGCCAAACTGAATACAGGGAGAAAGAAGGCAGAGTCTTGGAGATGCCAGCAGCCTCCGGAGAAGCAAGATATGAGATAACAAGACACAGGCCTCGTGGTAAAATATAAAATGATAGAAATGGGTTAATTTAAGTTGTAAGAGCTAATCAATAATAAGCCTGAGCTAATAGGCCAAAAAAGTATGTAATTAATATTAAGCCTCTACGTGGTTATTTTAAAAGCAGCTGTGGGACCAGGTGGGATGAGAAACCTCCAGTTACAATAGTCTTATCCCCCAAATGGGTTGTATATTATTCTAATCCAAAAGCTATATTAAAACAGAAGTTTTATTAGTCTTTTATCCAATACTAGACATGACTGAAAGGAAATTTACAGTGAGCTCCCTCAGAGCAGTGACCAACAGTGGTATAAACTTAGCTTGCATTCCTAGATACCAGCTTCTAATCCAGAGTTGATGCTCAATTTAGAATTCTTTAAATACATGCTCTTGAATCTCCTACACACTTGAATTTTTTTCTTGACATCTCTGTTCACTAGTATTTCTCTGAATACTATCCTTGAGGTAAGGTCTGAAGCATATTTCTGCAATAATAGCAGTAATGATAGTAATAGCTTCATTTTAGGGTAGCGGATTATGTCAAGTACTTAATGAATTCACTGCATTGGATCAAGCCTTTGAACACAGGCCATCTAACTCCATAGCACAGCTTCCTCACCTAGCTACCAGACTGCGTTTGTAACTCTTCTCTAGGTTCACTAAACGTACAGGGGTCGCTCACAAGTTTTTGATATGTTTGTATGATGAGTTATGATGGTTTGTATGTATTGCCTCAGCATTTTAAATATTCCCACGTTCTTTCTGTTTGGGGGGTTCAGTTATTAATATCATTTATGAAACTCAACATTTTGTTTTTCCTCCTAGGAAGATTTGCTAAGTACAGAATTCTTGCTTAGAATGACTAGACTCTGCTGGAATCAATATATTTACCATCATTGTATTTGCCAGGCAATAGGAGTCCCTGTTTTCCCGAGCTTTCTTAGCATGCCTAATGGTGTTGGATGGAGAATATGTGAGTTCTAAATCATCATTACTGCAGTGGAGGAGACAGCAGTTCTTGAGCCGTGTCTCTGGGCTTCAGGAGAAGCATGAAATTGCAAAGGCCGCAGAGGGCTAAACACTGCATTTACTTCTCTGAATTCTCCTTTGGCTCCTGCTCATTTACTACTCTCTGAAAGTCAATTCTGGAATATGGTAAGAGGCCCATGGACTCATCTGTGGGACTCCCTTGCCCATCATTTTAATTTTCCTTTTAATTAGCCTGCGCTTTCATTTGGTAGTAAGACTGTGGAGCATGGAAACCCCACTGTTAAATGGTGAGGTTTCAGAGGACAGAGAAAGTTACATAACCTTTTAGGCCCCAATGCCTTTCTCTATAAATACTGAAAACTCCATAGGACTGTTAGTGGACCAACTAAGGCTTAAATTTCTAACATGTCTTGCAGCATCCAGCATTGTCTGAGCCAGCCTGGCTTTCACACCTAAGCTGGAATCACCATCAACCTTCACTCATCAGCTCCAGCCTCGCTGGCCCTCTTGTTCTGCTTCTTAGATCTCCAGCTGAGTCCTTGACTTCGTCTATTCAATCTGCACCTCCAGGCCGGCCTGAAGGTCTTCTTCACTGGGCACAGGCCATGGCTGGAGGACCCCTGCATTTCACTCTCCCCACTACCAGACATCTCCTCTCACTTCCTGACTCTTTGTATACCCCATCCTGCTGCAATTTCCTTACACTACTCCCTATTATCCACAGGTGCTTTAGTTCCTATTGTTTATTCTCGCTTGAAATTGAAGTCCATGAGGAAAAAGACCTCATGTCTCTAGTATCTTTGCATCTCCAGCCCTACAATGCTGCCTGTAAATGACACAATCCATTCTACAAAAGATGGATAGGATTCTTTTTTTTTTTTATTATTTTGTTTTTTTGAGACAGGGTTTCTCTGTAGCTTTGGTGCCGATCCCGGAACTAGCTCTTGTAGACCAGGCTGGCCTCAAACTCACAGAGATCCGCCTGCCTTTGCCTCCCGAGTGCTGGGATTAAAGGCGTGCGCCACCACCGCCCGGCAGGATTCTTAATATTAACTTTGCACCAACGTTTTCTTCCTGGGTTATGCACCTCTTTTTTTTTTTAAACTAATTTAGATGATTAAAGTTTATTCAAGTACAGAGACTAGGAGTCAAATTCGGGTCCACCGTGAGTAGAGCTTCCTAGCAGACTAGGAATTGTTTGTGTAGGAATTGTTAGGTGCAAGCTTAGCACTGGCTGGAGATCTTGAGAAAAGTAGAAAAAATATAAAATAAAATGAGAGCTGAATCTTAGTACACCAAGAGATCACCAAAAGCTTTGTCTGGAGCCTCATGGGGCCTATTACCAAACAAGAGACACAAAGAGTACCAAATGACCTGTTATTAATGTGGCTGATCAAGTTCCTGCTGCGCACTTCAGTTTGTCTGTAGAGTGAGGTCCATAAGTGGAGAAGGCTGGTGAGGAAGGACTTTCCTGCTTCCCACATAAGGGTTGTTGTAAAATTGTTGAGAGAATGTATGCAATAACAGTTTGCGTCAAGTGGCATTCACATGAATTGATATAAATGCATATAAAGTGTTTGGCACTCAGTAAGTAGTCAACAAATGGTACCTATTTTTACTATTTATATTAAGGCCATTAAACAACTTGGAAATCATTTGAAACACTCATAAAGATTTGGATGTCTTGGGAATGTTAATGATTCATTTTCCTCGTCTTCTCTCTTTTGCGTTTATAAGTATGAGAAGGCCCTTGAGTATCGTGATTAAGAATCTACACTCTGGAGAGAGAGAAATGAGTTGATATCCTGAAGTGAATGAATAAATGAATAAGCAAATGGAGTCAGGACAAAACCATCTTAGCCCAAGTAAGCTTCAGTTTCTCTTTTTCCACCCAAAGCTGTGCCAGCACTTTGAAGGAAGCACTGTGCAAAACTGACGGTGGTGAGAGAACAGAGATTGTGACTAGGATAGGTAAATACATCACGTAC
This sequence comes from Alexandromys fortis, assembly GCF_014885135.2. Taxonomy (NCBI): domain Eukaryota; kingdom Metazoa; phylum Chordata; class Mammalia; order Rodentia; family Cricetidae; genus Alexandromys; species Alexandromys fortis. Next base: position 2,432,340 of record NW_026067908.1, read on the forward strand.
CCTCTGTGTGAACATGAGCCTCCTCATGTTTCTGCCCTAGCAGAGGTGAGTGTACTTGGTCCATACGGTCTCCCTGGGTCGTTCTGTCATGTTATGAAACAGAAAGATGCCCATCTTTCTTAAAGCCCTTCACCATTCTTATTAGTAATAATTTACATGTGGCTTAGAAAAGTCCAATCTCTACATATGTCACTCAAACCAGTTTGCTAATGCAGAGTGTAGTCAGGAGACAGGTCCTTGTCTTAGCAGTTAGACGGATGTACCTTGAAGGTCCTTCACATCTGAGGCCTTTGTACATGTTGGCAATTATGTAAGTAATAATCTTGCTACAAAGATTGAATATTTGATAAATGCCAAGCCCTATGCTCAATCTTTCCACAATTCTAGTAGATGCAGGTACACTACTTACCCTTCCTTTGCATACTTGGGAACTGAGGTCTTGAGAAAGAACCGCCTCGAAGTACCATAGCTAGAGGGTTGAGGAACTGGGACAGTAGCTGACGTCATCTAACGCTAGAGCCTATCTTGGGTCATCACTGTAAATTTTTCTATCTTCTCCTCCAGCTGTGAACTCTTTGGGGACAAAAAGACAGTTCTCATTCACCTTTGTTAGGCTCTGTACCTGCTCAGTCAGTACAGTAGTGACATTTTGAAATCTGAATGGTTGGTTGGTGTTCACACCTGTTTCTAGGGTTATGAGGTAGAAACATACCTTTACGTGTGTGTTCTACTCATTCTGTGCTCAGGCACAGTCTCCCATGAACCTCACAGCTTCTCACAATGCCTAACAGTGGCATTAGTGCATATCTACAGAGAAAGGGACATTCTGCCAGACCTTCATAGTAGATAGTCAAATTAGAATATAAACTCAAATCTTCAACTTGATTTTTGGCCATTTTTTCTTCCCATGTATAGGTAAACTTAAGTAATAATTATTATATGGATAGAAGCAATGATATTTGACTTATTCTCTTTTATTATTAAAAAAGACACCTTAAGTATGAGGCAAGAACTATTTTATTCTTTAGCACAGGCACAAATACTCTATTGATCTTTTTAAGACAAAGTAACAGAAAACCTGTGCTCCCTTTTTGTAAAAAAATCATTATTGCTGGATGTTGTGGTCTGTACGATGCTAAATAGGGAATCTACCTAAAATACTTTGCAGAACCATTTCAGCGCAGTCAATAATATGCATAAAATATTTATGAAAAAAATGAATTAAGGACAAAACAACTCCTTACCTTTCAGTAGCCACATACACACAAAACATACACATATAAAACATTAACATGGAATGTTAATGCATAGTCATCCACTAGTTTGAGATGTAGTGGTTTTTAATGTAAATGAGCCAACCACCAAGAACCTCATCTAGATATAAGGGGGCCATAAATAACTAGATGGGCAAGGGGCAAAGGTCCAAAGAGCTTAGAGAGGTGAGAGTCTAACATGAGAACCTGTAAACACTACAAGCGCAGGACTTAAAGGTGAGATGTCTATCGATGTCTCCAGTAGGTATTCGGACATCTTTTATGGACCATTTGAACAAGACTGAGAGTTGGCATTTTGGTTAGGCAGAGCTGTAGGAATGCTGGGTCCCCAGCTTGGTAGGTAATGCAGGATGAGTTAATTTCATGGCCAGAAATCCAGTTATTTTGAGAGGTCTTACTGGTAAAGTTCAAGACCAAAGGTCTTTGAATTGTAGCTGGTTGGGTGATACTCTTCTAGTTTGTGGCTGACGCCCAGTCAGGTACCTCTATCATGTAGAACATGTTCTGTGACTATTTATATTTTTATTTTATGTGTATGGATGTTTTGTCTGCATGTATGTCTGTGTACTACATGCATGCCATGCCCATAGAGACTAGGTGAGTGTATTGGATACCCAGAAACTGGATGGTTTTGTGAGTTTCCATATTGGTACTAGGAATCAAGCCCAGTTCCTCTGGAAGAACAGTCAGTGCTCTTAACCACTGAGTTGTCTCTCCTGCCCAACTACTTATATTTTCAGGTTCATCTCAGATGTAAGTTCTTTGAGAAACTAATCTCCAGCCAATTCATTATTTTAAACCTCCGTGTTGTGTATATTACAGAATAGGCACTCTTTAAATTCTTATCAAATGTACTAAATGATAGTTCAACATTCGCAGAAAGATCAGGCATACACCTGGTACAATAGCAGTGGCAATAACTGCTCCTGTTCATTGTGCACCTCACAGCCACAAATCATACTGCCCACCATTCCGATTCTAGTCTTCTTTTTGATTATATGGCAGGCCTTGTGATGGCTCAGGGCTTCCAAGGGATGAAAAGGACTTAGTCTGTCACTTTGAGCAGCTTTCCCAAAACATAAAGGGCATTCCGGTGAGCTTGGTGCTCCTTGAGTTGAGGGAACTCAAGTGCAGGGCCTTGAAAACCTTGGGGAAAAGAGCATACTTAAACTAACTCTTAGGAATAAACTGGGAATTTTCTAGATGATGACAATGAGGATGCAAGAGAGTAGATCGGTGTAGGCACAAGAGGCAACAGAAGCAGAGATAAAGAGATACCTCGCTGTGTCGTGGGTTTAAACTATGAGCACCTCACATTCTGGTTCTGCGGATACAGCTATAAACAAGCTTATGGAGCTTTTAATCTAGGGCATGGACGAACACATGTAACAGCAAGACCATAAACATCTGCCCATAGGTTATATTATTGCTATGAAGGAAAATAAAATGCAAAGAAAATGGGACATGATTTTAATTTGACCTTGTAAGGACAGACTTAATGGCATATCCAGGAAGAAAGGAAGGTGAAGTGTGTGCCAGACAGGAAGCACCAAGGAAGATTATGGCATGATGGCAGGATGGGAGGCTAACATGGAGACAGGTGAAAGTAGATCATACAGTCCCAATAGGTGTCATTTTAGGAAAACTCATTGGCTATTTCAGGCTGGCGTAGGAAACATAACCCTCCAGCTTCAGCTTCCCAGTGCTGGGATTACAAATGTGACCACACGTAGACCTGTGAGCCTTTAGCCCTCTTCCAAATGAAGTAGACGTCATAAGAAAGAGGGCCATGGAGAATGGGGACAGTTCAGAGAGAGGCTGGGTTGAAAGTTATTTAGAAGCTATAGGTCTATTCATGTTAACTATTTATGGTGAATGAAAGAGAAAACAGCTGGACTAGGGAAAGAATCCTTGACATGGATGAGAGGTAATTAGTAACCTATACAACCTGTCTCGGTCTCTGCCCTTCATCTGTGAGATCAGAAAGGTGAGAACTACCAAGGGTCTCCTGAGAAACACAGGTGGAGGGGGGAGAGGTAGGAAATTGGGAAGGAGGAAAGGAGGGAAGGAGAGAAGGAGAAAGGGGAGAGATTTACTGTAAGAAACAGGATCACAGGCTATAGAGACTGACAAATCCCTGAGTCTGTAGTCATTAAGATAGAAACCCAGAGGGACTGGCAGTTTATTCCTTCTCTAATGTTAGCTGACTTGGCACCCAGAAGGGGCTGTTGTTTTAGTTCAAGCCTGAAGGCAGAAAAGAACCAATGCCCTGGCATAAGGTACTTAGGCAAGAAATGTTCACTCTCAGACTTTCAACTGATTTGTCGCAGCCCCAAATCCCCCTGATTTTACTCAGTTCTTGATTCAAATGCTATTTTTACCTAAAACATATCCCCAGATGTGCCCAAAGTAGTCTTTGACCAGATATGTAGATATGTGGACACTCGGTGGTCCAGGCAGGTTGACATGTAAGTGAACCATCCTGCCTGTCATGTTGTGGCAGAGGACCTAGATGAGCTGTAAAATGCTGTACCAATTGAAGGGCACGTCCCCCATCGATTAGAAGAGGAGGGTTAGTCATGGAGGACAGCGGCTCACTCCTTCCAGCACTTCTTCTTTCCCAGATGCTGCTGTCATTTCACCTACCATATCCGACTTCACCCGCACGGGAATCTTATCCCTTCCTTCGGGCTGCCAACATTTGAGTTCTAGCCCCGTCCATAGCTTTCATCAACTTAGAGACAAATCACCGAGTCACTTTCTTCAGTTCCTATTGCCTCAGTTTCCTCTTCTATGAAATGGGGGTTAAAATTATAAAGTTAGAACACTGCCTGACTATATACATAATGTCTTAGGAAACTTACAGAAGAAAGAGTTTATTTGGGACTTAGAGTTTCAGAGAGTTAGAATCCATGACCATCATTTCAGGGAGTATGGCAGATGAGATGGCAGACAGGCATGGTGCTGAGCAGTAGCTGAAAGCTCACATCTTGAGACACAACCATAAGGCACAGAGAGTGCTGACTGTAATGGTATGGCCTTTTGAAACCTCAAAGCCTGTCCCCCAAGTGACACATTCCTTCCAGCAAGAATCCTTACCAAGATTCCACACCTTAGAATCCTTCCCAAACAGTTCTGCCAACTAGAGACCAAATACTCAAATAATGCCCTATGTGGGGCATTCTTAATCAAATCACCACATTGCACTCCTTGGACCCCTCCCCCAGAGTACTTAGAACATTACCTGGCATCATTTACTGTGTGTGTGTGTGTGTGTGTGTGTGTGTATGTACATATGTCTGTGGTAATGGAAGTGATGGTAGCTACGATGGTAATTTCACAAAAAGCACACACATGCTCTTGGGCAGCAGTTACAGGCACAAAACAGCCATAAATAAGAAAGAATGGAGTGAGGAGTGGAGAACCATAAAACATTCTCTTAATGTCAAGGCATTATGAGCTAGAATTTACAAAGCATTGCTTGTATCACAGACTGCTGTCTTTTTGACCCCTGGGCTGCCATATGCAAGGCTGTATAATGAGTGTTTTAGAAGTAGTTCTCTTAACAAGCATGCTCACCCAGCAGTCCATCTTATAGATGCCAGAATCCAAGCCCACTTACAAGGCAAACTCTCCAGGGAGAAACTGGGACTCAACAAAGAGGTTAGAGGTCTTACCTTAAAGCCAAGATGTTCCTTTGATTCTATCAAACAGCCTCAAGATTTCTGAGAGAATGGATCAGCCAGTCCACTTCATAACCTATCAGCACTGACCCCTTGTGGATGGAATTGCTCACTCGTTTGTAGCAGAGATCAAGCAAATAAAGGGGATTAGGTCTGGTATTCCATGAAGTCTCCAGGAATATCTTTTTCAGGGACCTCCTAATGCAAATCACATATCCTAGTGATTTCATTATTCCCTTCCTCCTCCACCTTCATACCTATCATATGTGCTCCCGAATTCAGCCATTCCAGTTATGACTGTGTTTTTGTGTTGCTCACTCCATTGTGAGCTCAGACAAGTTAAGCCTTATTCCTTTTGCATTGCCTGCTACCCTAAAATACTGGCTTCCACTGAGTGGCATCTTCCAGAACTGAGATACAGTCAAATAATAAATTCTGGGAAATTAATTTACTTAAGGTGGTCAGTATCCCGCCTTTAAAGGTGAAATGAAGGGCAGGAAATGGAACACAAGGTCAAGTACTCACCTAGCTTGTTCAAGATCTGGGTCCAGTTGTCAGCATCAAAAATACAAGTGAGGTAATAATGTCACAGGTTGCATTTCTTGATATGCACATTCTTTGATGTGGATCACCAGGAGAAAGGACAGGAAGAAATGGGTTCAAATAGAGAGAATGAAGTGGAGGCAGAAGTGGGGCTATTGTCCATCTTCAGCAAATGCTCAGCCTACCCTGTGAGGAGGGCTGAGGAAGCCATACCCAGACATAATGGTCCTGACTCCAACACTTTGTATTGACCAGTTACTGGATGTGGGTACCTCACAGGGCCTCATGACCTTGAAAGAGACAACTCTCAGTCAAGGCAATTCCAAAGACGTGTAAGTAGAAAGTGCTACATCCTTCAGCTCTCGGTGATGGTCTGGGGACACCAACAACTTCTGTTGAAATGACTGCAGAATGTTATGGGAAAGCATAAAATGCTATGCTAAACAAGGCTAAGGATCTAGAACATGTTTGTTGTCATTCATATTAACAGCAGCACCATGGCCTCAGTAAGAACGCCTTCAGCTGAATCCGATCTGTCTTCTTAGAGCAGCTCCTTTAGTGAGAATCATGAAGTCAGTGTGTTCCCTTGTTTTCATTCTGCTCACTTCCCTGCGGACACCCTTTCCCCTCTCTCTTTTGTTATTAATCTCGTCTTAAAAGTGCTTATGCCATCCTATTTTAAAACCTCTAGGGTTGGTTTGATTTGATTTCCTTTCCACTGAAATGACTATTCTGAACTCTGACCTTAATCCTGGATGGTTAGAGCAGCTGAAAGCCCTTTCGTGCCTCTCTATCTATCTTCACACTTTATATTCTGGAGAAGCATAGAGAAATTCTAAGTCTATATGCAGTCTTTAAACATTGCTAACATTAACAGTTCCTATCCATGGGGTTAATTAAATGTAAATGAGTGCTGGCCCTAGCATTCCCAACATTGTAATGACCCTGGGGTCAGTTCTGTGGGCTTGTAGAGCACAGACATCAGAATACCTTAGCAAAAGCTGTCAATGGGGAAGATAAATGTTCTAGAGATCAAGAATATTGAGCAAGTCAGAGTCAATTCCAGTAACCAGCTGCTTATAGACAAGAGCTATGTGTGGGAGTTCAAAGGTGTAATACGTTGTTGATTTCACACTTTCATCAGAGAGAGAGAGAGAGAGAGAGAGAGAGAGAGAGAGAGGGAGGCTAGGCTGTTTTTTTAATTCTGAAGTCATATGATTTATCTCAAATGTATGTATAGGCATACACATATCTAACTCATAAATCTTTTTGTGTCACTTCTCTGCAGAGCCAAAAGGCTTAGTGGAGCCCTTCTACATCCATAAATACGCCAGGAATTGTATGTTCCTGTCTATTTCTTTTTCAGTATTGGAGATCAAACCCAGGGCTTATGAATACCAGACAAACACTCTACCAGTGAACCATGTCCCCAGCTGTTCCCGTCTTTGTGCATGTCATTTCTGTTCTCCAGAAAGCCTTCCTATTGCTGATGCTTCCTTCAAGTTTCAGTTCAAACTGCTCCAGACAGCCTTCCCTGGCTTACCCACAACATTTGCTTCTCTGAACTGCCTGCTTTTCTCCCAGACAGTGAACCACAGCGTGAAGGAAAATAAATTCATGGGCCTTATGGAGAGGTCAAGGTATAGAGAAAAAAGGGAAAGTTATGTATAAAACCTTCATTGTTAAAACTTATGTGTTGCAAAGCCCTTGTGTGTGTGTGTGTGTGTGTGAGTGAGAGAGAGAGAGAGAGAGAGAGAGAGAGAGAGAGAGAGAGAGAGAGAGAGAGAGAGTGTGTCTCTGACCTTAAGAACCAAGAGTCATAGAGTCATGGTTTGATCCCAGGATTAGAAGCTCCTAAAGTTAGACTTTCTGACAAGAGGAAAATTTCCCCCTGACTGCCCTCTTGTGGAAGTGCCGTACGAGCCCAAAGATTACAAATGTATAAACACAAACCTTCCCCAGCCCCAGAATGATGTTCTAGACTATCCTTTATCCTGGTTAATCAAGCTGACGTACAAAGCAAGGCGTGCCCCAAAATGAATTTGTAGCTGATAAATCAGACGGCTTTTTAAGTATGCAGAATGCCCAGAGTGAAGGCTATGAGCAGCAAGCACCCGAAGAAAGGCTGTGCATGGAAGAGGTTTGGTGGGCAAGTGCTGCAGGCACTCTAGCTTTCCCTAGCACATCTTCATAGTCTGAAGAACATAGTATCAAGCAAGAGTACTTTTTCTAAGCAGAACCTACAGTTCTGTCCATGCCCCAAACCACCTGCTGAGAGCTGTGTTAAATTACTGTTCTCTTTAGGAACCCATGAGACTGTGATTTAGAAATCATACCAGGGTGATTCGAATGGAGGTTCTTCATACATCTTGTTGAGGGATAGGTTTTGTAGACCCGTTTGTATACTTTTTCACAACCAGGGTGACTGCAGTGTTTTGACTGTGGATGGCCCCATTGATTCATACATTTGAGTATTTGGTCCATGGTTGGTAGAACTATTTAAGATTGAGGTGTGGCCTTGTTGGAGGGGGTGTGTCACTAGGAGTGGACTTTCAAAATCCATGCCAGACTCAGCCTTGCTCTCACTTTGCCTGTGAATCAGAAGGAAATTACAGCTACTGCTCCAGCACCTACCTGCCTGCCACCCAGGTTCCCTACTGTGATGGTCATGCATTAGCCCCTCTAAACTGTAAGGAAGCCCCCAGTTAAGTATTTTCTCCTAAAAGTTGCCTTGGTGATGACAACTTTTGAGTAGCATAATTAAGATGGTGCTTTTTTTTTTTATTAGAAATCATGATTTCAGATATTCTAATTCATTGTGCTTGTGAGAGTACTCTTTTGAGACCTCAATCCCTAGTTTGGCCTGGAAGACTTGGTCTTCATTTTCATCCATTGTAACTGTTGATTAGAACTATTTGAACCATAATTTTGAGACAGGTTTTCCTTTCTTCTTCCGTCCATCCTTTCCTTGTGTTGTACTTACCTTCTTGTCTGCCTGTCTATCTACCATCTTCCACATGTATTTATGAATTGGCTCTCATTACGTCCTGTGGACCCTGGAATTTGGGCCGTTCTTGGGCATGTCTGTGCACACACACGATTTTGTGCCTGTGCAGGGGTGCATGCACTTTTGTGCAAATACATACCAGAGGCTGACAGTGTGGCCTCCTCCATTACTACTCACTCCTTTATTTGTTTGTTTGTTTGTTTGGAGACAAGGTCTCTCAGTGAACTGGGAGCTTGCCAAATTGGATACATTAGCTGGCCAATAAGCCTCAGGGATCCCTCCTCTCTCTGTGTCGCCAATGCCAGAATTACAGGTGCACGCCATGATGCCTGCATGGTGAAGTTTTGAGTACTGGAGATCTAACTTGGGTCTTCCTCTTGCATGGCAAGCACATTACAAGTTGAGCCATCTCCTTAACCTCTGGGCTCTTTTGAGAAGGAAAGAAGGAAGGCATTAGTCATGAAATAACTCTCCCAGGGCACAGTACTTAACACTAGTCATTCCTAGAACAGATATCAGGCACCTGGAGCTCTATGGGCTTCTTACGTACATTTTTACCTGTCTAACAAGGTACTACAAATCATAGGCAAGGAAACTGGAGCTTAAAGAGGTTATATGCCACTTAAGTTATCTCCAAGCCTGAACCCTCAGTTGGTTTTTTTTTTTGTTTTGTTTTGTTTTTTTTTTTGGCTTTGGCACTCCACACTACCTTTCACAAGGTGAACATAGTTAACTATTGCAGGTAGGCTCCGGGAGCGCCAGCCTTCTCTAAGTCCCTTCGTCAGTTTCGTTGTCAATAAACATGACATGTAGCAGGGCAATGGTGGTGCACGCCTTTAATCCCAGCACTCGGGAGGCAGAGGCAGGCGGATCTCTGTGAGTTCGAGACCAGCCTGGTCTACAGAGCTAGTGCCAGGACAGTCTCCAAAGCCACAAAGAAACCCTGTCTCGAAAAACCAAAAAAAAAATAAAAAAATAAATAAATAAAATAAACATGACATGTTAGTAGTGAACTCTATGTTTCAGAAAGCATGTTAGCAAAATCAATTACTTTTTTTTTTTTTTTTTTGGTTTTTCGAGACAGGGTTTCTCTGTAGCTTTGGTGCCTGTCCCGGAACTAGCTCTTGTAGACCAGGCTGGCCTGGAACTCCCAGAGATCCACCTGCCTCTGCCTCCCGAGTGCTGGGATTAAAAGTGTGCGCCACCACCGCCCGGCTCAAAATCAAGTACTTCTACATAGCACTAACACCTTCCTGGATTCTGGGAAATATGAAATCAGTAATGAATGAAAAAAAAGAAGGATGCATAGTGATTTTTTTAGAGGTTTCTAAAAGTAATTTTAGAACTGAGCTGGGCAGTCACGTATCTTCATTTTGGATTTTGTAGAGAACATGCGGCATTGTTGGCATTCCTACAAAGTCAATAACAACTTGGGTATTTCAAGATGTTGTCAGTGTTTCCCTTACAGTAAATGCACTTCCGTTAGCACACAAGACATCTCTTGCTGTCATAATCTGGGTCAGATTTGTGAAGAATTCATTTTTCTGAGCCTCACAAGTAGCAAGAGTCAAAAAAAAATAGCATTATCTCTAGCCCCCTTCCCTCTGATTCAGTCCTGAAGTATGGGGAAAGACCATCTCAGAACAAAATAAGAGGGTTATCTTGCCATAACTGATACATGCATGTCCAAATGTCATTTCAGTACCATCTCCTGGGTCTGGGGAGATGACTCAGCCGTTAAGAGCATTTGTTCTTCTTGCAGAGGACACAGGTTCATTTCCCAGACCCACACGGTGGCTCATAACCATCCAGTAATTTGTTTCAATACCATCTCTCTTGACCTCTGTAGGCACCAGACAGGCAAATATTGCACAGACATACATGTGAACAAAACACTTAGACACATAAAAGAAAATAACTCTATTTAAAAAAAACTCCTCATAGGTAAAATATTTATTTACATATCAATTTAAAAGATAGCCTAAAGTAGATAACATTTAATGCATAGCATGGTCAAACCTTGACCCTCTGAGGCCAAGACCCAGTAGGAAGCTGGTGGATCTAACTGTACTTAGGAGCTGCAAGCCTCCTCCTGAGACAGGTGATGAAAGGAGATAGAGGTTCTGAAATCTTCTTTTATCAGTGTTCTTTAGATAGTTGTGAGAGGAAATGTTTCCATGTGTGTTTGTAAGTAGCTAGAAGTCTTCTTTGTGGTAACTATTCATGCATTTATCTTAGTCCATATGTGTTGATGTCCTTTGTATCATACCGATAGTAAGAAGCACTTCCCAGCTTGTTCCCCCTTTATGTTTTGCTCTTTTGGCCTGATGTGGTCCATTTTTATCAATATTTCTCCCTTTTATGTACATTTAAGCCTCTAAGCATCCAAAATTGAATAAATTATTACTTAGATTTTTGCAAAATTATTTCATGGCTTGATAAGTAGGGCTTCTTTGGAAAGGGGCTTGCTAATTGCATAAAGGAACATCAAAGTCATGAATTGTAAGTATGTATCTCTTTAGCATCTTATTCAAAATTGACATGAAGATTTTTCCAATTTGGCTTTGAAAAACAAGTTTCAAAACAAAGTATACAGGTATTTCTTTTTTTAGTTCCCTGGAATCATTCAGCTTTTTTCCCCTTTTCTTTTCTTTTCTTTTTTTTTCCGCCATGCACACTCTCTTTGCTCTCTCCTGGAAGAATACGCAAAGGACCCCTTTAGAATACTAATACAATAAGGATGCTTTCATAGGTTGAAAGATCTTGGGAATTCTTGGGAAATTGTTTGGTGACTCTGCAATGGAATTACTGCTTTAAAGTCAGGAGCATGCATTCTGTATAAGATGTATTTTCTCTGACCCCCTGCTTCCTACCTTCCTGGGAGTGTTGCACCCCTACCTCAGGTAATTGGATTGTAGCTACTGTTCCTTTGCTATGTGCTTCTGAGAGAAGGGGGTTGTGTGTGAGTGTATTGTCTCAGAGGCTCTGCCGATCCAAGGCCAGTCCTTCGTTCTGGGCTTTCAAGTCACTCTTTGGCCTCTGCTGCTTCTTAGTAAAAGAGAGAGGCCCCCATTGTTGCCCTTTATTTCTCCAAGAGAGAATGCCCACACCAAGAAAGAAGATGGGCTTCGAGGGTCAGCCAGTTATCTTCTGGGATGAAAATTAAAGAAAAGAAGCCCAGAGTTTAAGGATATTTATGTTATCATATGTCATTTTCTCTAGGAAGACCATTTGAGAGCAGGGTTTGCTTTTTTTTGTTTCTTTGTTTGTTTTTTTTTGTTTGTTTGTTTTTGTTTTTGTTTTTTTTTTTGTTTTCTTTAATCACTATACTGATTTGGATCTCCCAAATAGCCTACCAGAAGTGGAATTCGGTTTGTTTTAAATGAATGTGTTTTCTCATTTAAAGCCACTTAGTATAGGAGAAGCAGAGATAGGGAAAGGGGAGGACCTAGGCCAGGGTACCAACTAGTTAGTGATAAATCAAAGGCACTTTCCACTCATGCCTTCTACTCTGATGCTTACCACCCTCTCTTCCCACAGTCTCCAGCAACATATATTTTACAGCTTGAACTATAAACAACAGATCACACCGCTATTATAACTTTTAAAATCTTGGCTAGAATAACCCATTGGTGATACCTATATTTTTGTCTTTAGTATTCCACCATACTGATATGACTTAAAATGTAGCCACATGAAATAGATACTGATATTCTAAATGAAAAGTTGATATGGATGGAATTATGCATTCAAAACTCACATGTTGAACTTCTAGCTTCAAATATAACTGTGTTTGTAATATAGAGCTTCAGAAGGTGATTAAATTTAAACGGGATCTTAAGGATCAGTCCTATCTAATAGGATTTATGGCCATATAATTAGAGCGGGCTCTTTCTGTCGTGTGAGGATACAGGAAGTGGACAGATATCTGTAAGAGGCTCCTTCCTGGCATCTGGCCTTGCTGAACTCTAGTCTCATACTCCCAGCTTTCACAATTGTAAGAAAATAAATTTCTCTTGCTAAAACAACCCAGTCTATGGCATTTTATCATGGAAACCCAAGCTTACTAATATACAATTTTTATTGTCTTGTTAAAGTTGTGTTCCTAGACAGGCACAATCGTGCACTCCAATAATCTCAATATAAGAAGCAGAGGCAGGAGGATTGTGAGTTTGAGCCATCCAGCTATCCGCAACCTTGTCTCAAATCATCAACAACAAAAAATGATTCCTGGACCCAATATACATGCAAATTGCAAGCCCCATCTGCGTATTAGAAAAATAGTTCTGATCAGGTGTACATGCCTGCAGTTGTAGTACTCGAGAGCTGAAGTCAGGAGGCTTCAGGAACAGCCTCACTTACATGTCCAGCTCCTGTCTCAAAATATCAAATAAAAAAAGAAGAAAATTTATTCCAGTTATTCCCTTCCTGCTTCGTGCACTTGTGAATACTTGAGAGTGCTTGTTTTAATTGTCAGAAATAGCCTGTTGTCTAGAACCCTGGCTCATCAACAGACCTAGTGGATGGAAGCTGATCCGTCACCTACTGAATCAGGAATAAAGGGTGCATCATGATGCCACTGTGGCCAGAGACTTTGCTCAACTGGGAACCCTTTCCTGAATCCCAGAAATTACTTAATTATACGTGCACACTCATGGCATGTGTGTAAAACATCTGAGTCATCCTTTAAGAGAGAGGTCTTCTAACTCTTGCTTTGTGTCTGTAAACCAACTCTTCCCCAGCAAACCTCCACAAAGCTCTGAGCCTCCCTCTCATCTTCCCTGCAGTGTTGGTGTCCTTGCACTAATGGAGTCAGCTGATATCCAAATTGGAAACAAATATTTAACAATGCAACCTTGAACCAAATGTGCAGCCTCGAGTCTTATAAAGTTTTTTTTTTTTAAAAGAAAAAATCAACTGCTGAACTGTGGATCTTAGTAGAGTGGTTATGTTGCTTCCACAACATTAACCACCAAATGCCCTTCACCTCCAAGGACAGAACCCGCACCTTCAAGCACTCAGGGTACTGGAAACCAGGGAAGAACAAAGAGTACCACCCACTCATCCAGCTGGTGCCCCTCGTATTCTTCCACAGACCCTGCTTTCTGCATGCTAGACAGAAGAATAATCCATTAAACCTGGGCAAGTGGCCACAGTGCTTCGGATTATTCTTGTAACTATTTCTACTTATGTTTAGAAGTTGTTCTGTGAAGAAGGCAGAATGCAGTCATGGCTCCATTTCACAGTCAAGGATGCTGATTCTAAGCAAGTATTGGAATCCCTGTGACAAAGGAATTGAGCATCCTCATAAGAATGAGGCACCTTGTAAATGAACAAATTCCTCAAATAATATCTGGCATAGTGCTGAGTAAAAGGAACGAGACATGGTCTCCAGTCTTGTAGAATTCTCAATGTAGCAGAAGATAACGGCATGTAAACTAGTTATGACAACATGAAAAATTCTGTTAGGGTGGAAAAGAAATGGAAGACGGTGTGGAAGGAGGGTACCTAAGTTAGAGTCTTAAAAACTGAAGTTTGTTGGAAGAGTTAAAGTATTATTAACCTACAAAATTTTGTTATGATTCCAAGATAGTTGTCATAGTTTCAGTAATTTTTTATATATTTTTATTACTTTGAGAATTTCTTGCATACATACAGTGTATTTTGATCACAGTCTCCCTCCTATAATTCCTTCTAACTCCTCCCAGATTCATTGACTTCTGCGTCCAATTTGTGCTGCCTGTGGGTATAGTGTCATCCACTGGAGCATGGTAACGCTACCAGGGATTACACCCTTAAAGAAAACTGGCTCATCCTTCCCAAGAAGCCATCAACTATGCCCAGAACCTTAGTTCAGGGTTAGTGGCTTGGTCCTGTGCAGGTCTTCACACAACAATGAGTTTGTAAGTGTGGTGGCTCTGTTATGTCTAGAAGACACTTGTTTCTCTATGATCCTTCCAACCTCTGGCTCTTACAGTCTTTCTCCCACATCTTCTTCTATGGTCCCTAATGGTGGGGCGAGAAGAGGGATATAAATGTCCTATCTATGGTTAAGCACTTCACAGTCACTTATTCTCTATACTTTAACTAGTTGTGAGCTACTTCATTGACTATCATCCACTGCACAAAGAAACTTTTCTGGTATGGCCTGCAAGATACACTGTGAATATAGAGATCTGAATTTTAAGAGGCAGTTTTGTTCACTCCTGGGACTTATGAGCTCCCTAAACATAAGTTCTTGCCAGATTTACAGTACCAAGCGTGTGTTCTTTCTGTAGAGCAGGTATTGAATTATATCAGGAAATGGATTGTTATCCTCCACAACATTCATGCCACTATTGCACCATGAGCATGTCTGGCCATGTTGGTTATTAGTATACATTACATTGTTCGCAACTGGGTAAGACTATTGAAGAGTGTTTCTTCCAGAAGCCTACCTAGCAACTTCTGGCATTATTAAAGTTAATCAATAAGGAGGAAGCTTCTTGGTCAGTACCAACTTGATTTTTCTATGTCCTATGGTCAAAGTATGTGGTGGCTTCAGCAATAGGGCCTTACTATCAATTTCTGTTTGACAACCAAAAACAATGCCAATAGTCTGGATTATTTGGATATGTTGGGGGCGATTCTTCAGGATACTTCTAACCAATGACTTGAGAAGAGTTCCTGCACCCCTGGCACAAGGCCTATTATTTGGCAACCTGTAGCTTCTTGGAGGAGCGCTGTTCTCCCAATAAGGAAGTATAACGATAATTAGACTCTTTATATGAAAAAAATATTTAGAAAACATAAGCATCCTTAGTGTTGCTTATTCCTTCCTACCTCCTCTTCTCTCCTCACTTAAACCTCTCTCCGAGTCTCCCTTTAATTCCCCATGTTTGTGGACATGGCCTGAGTTCTACTACCTTCCCTCTTTTAGGATCATTCCTCCCCCCATCAATCTTTTGGTATACTTTTTAAACTTTGGTTTAATTTCAGCATTCTCTCAAGTGTTTGCTTTTGAAAAACAAATCTCTCATCTTTTCATTTGTTCGAAGGGCTAGAAAGGGGTATTTTCTCCGAGTGTGCTACAGGAGAGACAAGAAGGGTGCCAGGTGCAAGGAGAATGCAGCTGATTGCTGAAACCACCTGCAGAAAACTAGCCTGGTGGGGAAATTCAATAGCCAAGGGATTTACACGCTTAAGGGTTCCGCAAACTCTGGCATTTGGAGTCTACCATGTGAAGTACAACAATCCTTAGTTGATGTTTGTGCGCTAGAGAGGCAGGTGGGGATTGTGAAACTGCTCACAGGCGGCGGCTGGAAGGATATGATGCCAATGAGTGCACAATGGCAAAGGCTACACAGGCTCGGCTAGGGTCATGCACATCACTCTGGGTGTCTCGTCTCTTTCTGATAATAATGATGGCACCTGAATGTCTCTGTTCACATTGTCGTAAGGGTTAGGCGGCTCCTCACGAATAAAGCATGTGGCTTCCCCCACCCCTGCTCCCTTCCTGTTCCACCCTCCCTACTCTTCCACGTCAATACATTTTCCTTTCCAGCAGCGAGAAGCGCATAAAGAGAGAAATTCTGAAATATGCTTTATTCAGATTTGTGTTGCTTTGGTTTCTTCAGGACAGAGTGACACAGAGACTCCTGAAACCTTAAGTCCAGTGTTGCTGTGATTTAATTGAATTAACAATCGAGATTGGTCAAAATGGGCTAACAGCATTAACAAATGTCAGAGGTGTAACGCAGCCAAGGTCACCTCTCAACGTGGGGTTGCAGGAGACCATTCTCCACACAGGGTCCAGCGTCTTTCCCAGCCGCTGAATTCCTTAGTGTCCTTCCTCACATAGTCCTGTATCTACTCAGGAGGCAGAAAGAAAGAAAGAAAAAGTGGCATATCACACAGAAGGTTAGGGGCCAGGTTTAAGAACGATGTATCTCACTTTCACCTCCACTCAGTCATTCAGCTCCACTATAGTCTAGCTGGTTGCCAGGATTTGGTGGATGCAGTCCTCCATGGAAAAAGCTAACTCCAAATTATTGGAAAGGGGTGATTGCACTCTCTGTCAAAGAAAAAGGATGTGAGAATAGTGTGGTCCTTTGCTGGAAAGTCTTTTTAGAGTAGGATGTTGGGGGAAGGTGGGACTCGGTAGAAGAATGCAATAGCTTTTTCAGTCTCAGAGATTCTCTGATTCAATGAAGTAGCAGAGTCTCAGAGCCGAATTTCCGGTGCCTTAAACTGAGTTCCTGGAGTAGAAATAGAATGTTGAATTTCATTTTTTAAATTGTTCTTCCAGCTTGACGTATTGGAGATTTTTAGCACGCACGCTCACACCTGGCTGCCCGCCACCTTCTGCCATTGCAGATATGCTTACAGGAAACCGTAAGTGGATCTGCTTTTGATGCTGGCAGCATCTTACTAAAATGCTTTTGCTGGCATCATGGAACAGGAGCAGAATTCAGCTGGGACCAATAATGAGGCTATTTAGAAAGTTCTCTCTTCCACCCCCTGACAAGGCAGATGTGATGGGGATTTTTCCACTCCCATTCTGTCGATGGTGGCCGAAATTAGTTCAAGGCCATCAAAAATGTTTAGACCTTGAGAGCTGAAACCCAAGTCCCATAAAGAAGACAAATCCTCTTTCTCCTATCTGGCAAGAGAAAAAGAAACTCATCCCAGAGACTCCCAACACAGTAGTGTGTCACCTATTGTTCTATAACAGACCTAGAAAAATCGCAGCCCTGACTCGGTTTGGAATAGGAAAAAAAAAATATTGGCTTCCATTAAAAACGTTTCTAGATAACACTTACAATGGACTCTGCCTCCCTTTCTCCCTTGCAATCATGTTATAGTGAAACATTTTCTTTAAGACGCTCTCACTTCTGTTGTCGCTTTTTAAAGTTCCCGGCTATTGTCGCATGAGGTGGGTATTTCAGGCTTTGTCCCTGTTTAATAGGTAAGGCTTCTTAAGGTCCACAGACATTAGTTGATACAAATGCAAGACTAGCACACAAACCTCTGTACGGATGCTATGCTGCTCCTAAGGTTGTGTCAGCTTTGGGGGGCGGGGGTGGGACTCTCTGGTTCATTTTAACACTATCCGTCTGTTGGTCCATTCATCTATATTTCTACCCACAAACTTTGCACTAACTGCAGATACAGAGATGAGTCATAATTTGCCTTTCACAAGTTCATAGCCTTGTAGGGTTTATGAAAACAATTAAAAATGAATACAAATAAGTATATGGGCAGGATATGATGACTAAGTGGGGAAGCAGCAGAATTTTATACACAATGGAGGCATGGCCTTTTCTTCCTTAGAAGGTCAAGAAAGTTCCATAAGATTTACCTGGTCCCTTATTCTTAGGCCTGTGATGACCCAGTACAACTCTCTGAATTTAGGAATTGTTTGGGTCTAACCCGCACCATCTAGTTCTTAACTATGTACTTTGTTTTCTTGTTCTGCTCTTGACTCATGGCTAATTCTGGGCCCTGAGGTTTAGTTCTAAATATTCACGAGTCCTGAGCCATGTTATATTCTTGCTACACTTCCCAACCCCAGGCTGATAACAGGGCATTCTGAATACCAAGGGACTGCTTGGCAATTTAAAAATATTTGGAAATCAAGCTGTGAACTCAAGAGAATATTAAGAGGGTATGGCTTGATGAGATGGAAAGAATGTGGACTTCCATTTAATTAGATAAGCTAGCACCACGTCAAGCATGGAAGACATTGATGTTAAAAGGAAACCTTGAACTTTTAGATGTTTATAGATTATACTAAGGGATTCTTTTTCTCAAGCATCAGTGAAAAGAAGTGGTTGATGCAGAAAATTGTGCTAATAGGTCTTAGGAGCACTAACTCAACACTCATTTAATAGGTGTTTACTGAATGTGTATTCTATTCTAGATACTCTAAGAACCCTAAGGATAAGCATGGCCTCTCCTTGGTCTGTATTTCAAAGCAATGACCTTACCTATCCTGTATCTTTCATAGCTGGTTGCAAGAATAATACAGTAAACACTAAATGTTTAATGATTATAATTAGTCAAAAATAGATGTTTCTTACCCACAGTCTTACTTGGGTTTTTTATGAGTAAATTGATAACAATAACAGTGCTTGTGTTATAGAATTATTTGATATTGAATGAATGAATAATATAAAAGGCTAAGAATAGCACCTGTCAAAGCAAATGCTCACTGGGTAACAGAATGTGAAAGCACTTCACAAACGGAGTAGGGTTACCTATAGCTTTCTACATAATGAACGTAAGTAAAGCCGTTGTTTAGAAGCTTTGTCCAGGGAAATTTGTAGTTGTTAATTCATTTAATCATTGCTTATTATGAATTAGATATAAGCCTCATCCTCCAAGAACTCAAGCTTTTTAAAATGTTTTTTCTTTTCTATTTTTGTGTATTCATTTTTTCAATTTTTTATTCGTTTTACATGCCAGCTACAGTTCCCCTTCTCATCCCTCCTCCCACTCCCCCCCACCCATCCCCATCCACTCCTCCAAAAGGTGAGGCCTAACTCAGGCTTAATAGGAGAGACAAATATGCAAAATAAGACCACGCGTTTACACGTGTTTGTGTCAGCAAACAACGGCCTATGAATTTGCCTGGTGGACTAGAGATCTGCGGGAGCATACTCGTAGAGCGCTCATTGGAAATGTCAAGAAGGCTTGGGTTCTGTGACCCTTTCTCCCCTGGCTGTGTAACCTTGGACAAGCACACAGGATCACGGGGTTTATTTTATTCTCAATATCGATAGCTATTCAACCTATCTATCTATCTATATATCTATCTAAAACTATCTTAATCTTTGACAATTAATCTATCTCCCAATCATTCTTCACTTAAAGAAACACAGGATATAATAAACCATGGACATGCTCAGATTGATAATCCAAATTTCTTGAGTGCCCAAAGAAAATTTGGAAGATAAATTATCTTGACCCTGTCCTGGGTTGCTATCACCTGCTTATTCTTGCCTTCAGTTTTGATGAACCCTCATCTACGAGCTACAGTGGCCTTTCTAAGATTCCGGTCTAACCATGCTCTTCCCTTGTTTTCAGTTCGCTTGTTGATCAGTACAGTGTTATTTAGAAGGAGCCAGGTTGGTTTCCCTACTTATCGCTGAGTTAATCAGGGTAAGCCAGGAACTGTGAGGCTGCTGGTCAGCATTAAGTGACTGAACTCTTTGACAGGATTTTATTTATTTATTTTTATATTGGGAATTTTCATAAAATGCTGTAAAATTAAAATGAAAATAAACTGGTCAGGCAATGGTGGCAACACTCCTTTAATCCCAGACTTGCGAAGCAGAGGCATGTGGATCTCTGTGAGTTCCAGGCCAGCCTGGTCTAGTTCCAGCTAGTTACAGAATGAATTCTAGGACAGTCAGGAAAAAAAAAAAAAAAAAAAAAAAAAAAAAAAACAGGCGGTAGGTGGTGGCGCACTCCTTTAATCTCAGCACTCGGGAGGCGGAGGCGTGCTGATCTCTGTGAGTTCAAGGCCAGCCTGGTCTAGTTCCAGCTAGTTCCAGGAACCAAAAGTTACGGAGAAACCCTGTCTCGAAAATCCCCCCCCCCAAAAAAAGTAAAGAAAAAGAAAAGAAGTCTTCTAGATTTATAAAAGGGCTAATACTCCTGCACTGGAGCCATCCACTCCCCTTTTTGCCTAAATTATTTATACATATATATGTAAAATACACGGTAGATATGTGTTTGAGTATTTACATATGTACAACTATGTGATTGTTTCATACTGAATATTTAGAAGGCACCATTAACTGTCTTAAATACTTGCATCACCTAGAATTTTCCAAAGTTCTATTTAGCCTGTTTAGGTTGCATAGGTCATGAAAATATGGGTCAATAGTGAATTCTCTCACTACACTCTCAACAACTTTCTTTTTTGCTTTTCTGTGCCATTCAAAACTACTAGAATTGTCTGTGGCTAAACACCTCTCCAGCTATGGAAACACCTATCTGTGTACAGATTCTCCATGTTATCTCTACTAAATAAAGTTGCATAGCACGCCCATCTTTATCAATAAAACATTGTCTCTGTTACAATCCCATGACTTTAGCTCAATGGATTTGCCTCAGAGAGAAGCTCCTACTCTGGAGTTTGTAGTTTCAGTCATGAGTGTTTCTAAGAAGGAAAAAGATGTTTCCCTACATTTATCTAAGTTACACTTCATAATACAGGAAATAGATTACTTTGGATGGGTGAAATCAAGTTATCTTTAGAATGCATCCATTTTCAAATATTTCTAAGAGAGGTCATATCTTAGCCTGTTGTGTGAATAAATTCATGGTACTTTAACAGATATTTACTGAGTACTAACTATGACAACCACTGTGCTTAACTAGGGGGAAGCAAAGACAAATAAGAATAGTCCTGGCCCTTGAGCACCTTGGAGGTGGGTGGGAGAAACAGACCTGCAATAGCTGGCAGAATGCTCTAGCATGAAGTTGTGGCAACAGGAAGGACATGCTCAATCAAAGCTCAGATTATGGAAAAGTTCATTTTGCTTAGTGGAGTGGAGGAGTTGAAGGAGAAATAGGATTTTCCAGGAAGAGAAGACTTTCCAAACAGAAGAATCAACAAAAACAAAGTCATGGAGTAGAAGAGCCAAGTGTTGTGGGGGAAATGGATTGTCACGTCTAGAAGTGTGTGCGTGGAAAGAAGGGTCCCAGTGGAGCCCCAGGACTTAAAGGAGAGCCACATTGGAAAGAGTCTTGAATGTCAGACTGGATCCGAGAAGGGAGGCTCTTAAGCGGATTTTGAGACAGGAAAGTAAACAGAACCTAGGCAAACCGTATGAAATTGACAATATTTGACCCATAAAAATAATTTCATGTGTTTCAACCTGATTCAAAAATACTCAGTGGGCTAGAGAAATGACTCAGCAGTTATGATCACTTGCTGCTCTTTCAGCGGACCCAAGTTCAGTAACCAGCACCCATGCTAGGCAGCTCATAACCACCTGATGGTTCGGCCACAAGGAACCTGACAGCCTCTTAAGGCCTCTGCAGACATCCACACACAAGTGTGCATATGCACACACATTAAACAAAAAAAAAAAAAGAGAAAACTGTAAAAATTACTTAACATGTTTGAGTACTTATCAGTTTATCAGTATATACCTTACATGGATGATCTTTTTACATTCTCACTACAATTACTATTGTTCCAATTTTAAATAAGATGTCCCAGGAGTTGATAAAGTATCTACAGACTTGGTCAAGATCCTAGTCCTGACTTCTAGGAAAAGATGGTTTCAGTGATTTTATCCAAGCAACTCCAGCTCTACATTTTATTAAAATATTTCCAATAATCAGAATGGATATCAGAATATCATAATAGGAACCTTGCTTTTCATCTGAGGAAGATTTTAAATCTCCATTGAAAGCTTTTTTTTTTCTTTTGTGCAACATTATTACACTGTAAAGTAAGTTAAAAATCTGAGTTGAAGGCTTGGAAGTTGGCTCAGTGGGTAAAAATGCTCGCGGTGCAAGTGTGAAAACCTAAGTTCAAATCCTCCGGACCCACATAAAGCTGGGTGTAGTAGTACGTGCCTGAAATCCCAGAGAATCTGTGGTAAAATGGATGGTGGAGACAAGAGAATCTCTAGGAGCTCATAGTTCACAGCGATAAAGACAACAAAGAAAGAACACTCTTTTATACAAGATGGAGAGCAAGGCCTAACATCTAAGCTTGTCCACTGTCTTCAGTGTGCATGCCACATGACTGAGCATACATATACATGCACGCATATGTGTGTGTGCGTGCACACACGGTAATACATACACAAAGATTTTGGGGTTAAGTTTACCTAAATTTTTGTTTAGTTTAAACCTCCTTATTTACAGATACTATGTCTTAGCGCTAAGATTTCAAGTGTCATCTAGTTCTTTTTTTTTAATCTGTTCAAGAAGATTATGATCCAGTGAGAAGTGATTTCCCTAAGTTCACAGAATCACTAATGGCAGAGACAGTCTATTCTTGAGTTTTCCTGGCCCCTTCCTGTATTCTCCTTACTGTAAATTAAAATGGATCTTACTTTCATAAAGATTTGTTGAACAGCTACTGTCATGAAGGACATTACTTTCGACATGTTTTTTTCTACACTTGGAAATGCATAAAGTTTGTGTTGAGTCGACAGCTCAACCGGGCTGTCTACTGTTACTACATGAGAGATGTAGTAGAAGAATCCATCCTTTAGCTCCTCGTGTCTTGGAATTGGCACACCGAGGTTGCATGGTCCGATTTAATAATACACTTTTGAAGATGAAGCGACCTGCTGAGGCTGTGTGCTAAGCTGGCCTGTGTTTTATTTCTGTCTCAAAGTACCCATGTGCTAGCAGACAATAACAAATTTCAAACCAGAGTTTGTACTTTACTCAAATAATGAAACCTTAAGAGTTTCAAAAGCCTCGAACAGGTTAGAAGCTTTAATGCTTTGCAGAACATATGTGACACACATTTAGATTATTTTTGAGGACTAGGAAGACTTTTTGAAAGCTTTCTCACTTCACTGGCAATGTACAAAAAAAAATCAAATGTGATGGGTATTTGATCACCCTATACTTCATTTTATGTATAATGAACCAGGCAAAGTAAGTATCAAATAATGAAATCAGTCAGTCCTAATTTGGAGCTAAGTTGATATGTTTTTGTGTTCTATCTTTATTGCACACAGAACCTTGGGTTCCATCTAACACTGTAAAATCCTATTGTAGGTTTTTAACACTGTGGGTTTAAGTATTTGTTCTTCTCAGGAATGGTGTTATGGTGGATAGCTAAATAGTGATATCTATATCAATGATATTTTTAAAGAATTATATATAACCATAATTTCTGTGGGAGCCCAAGATTAATGGTAATTTTATTTTTTAAATCATGTACCTAAGAATAATTTCAAAGTAGGACCAGGGCTTTTCCAGAGATTGGATGTTTGTAAAAGGCCAGCATTATTTTGGCTACTTATAATATCTCATGAGGGAAGACTTATGTAAAAATCTGTAGCAAACAATGCTGTAGTGTTGTAATGCTAAAACTTCTGCTAAAAGACTTACATAAAAATACTCATCTTCATTAAAGATGTGATCGTTTTCAAGGAGGTATTTTGAACTCGAGGCTGCTGTTGCTAAGGGGTTGCTAAGGCAAATGAGCTTCTCAGCACTAATGTGCAGCTTTACTCTTTTGCCTAGAAAGAGTAGAATCCCTCAGCTTCCGAGTCAGAGAGGGAGGAAGAAGAGTCAAGTGGAGGGGCGCCTCTTCCAGACAGTTGTCTAGTGTCTCTCTTGTTTCTTGCTCTTCCTTCCCTCTCAAGGATAAAGGAAGCAATCTCTTTGAATGCACGGAAGCTGTGCAGGTAAACTAGGCCACTTAGCCGGGCAGGGTTCTGTGACAGTAGACTGGCTTTGGCTAAGGCATAAGAGAAGTGCATGCTATTGAAAGATAAACAGCCATGGGTTGCTGATCTAATACATTTGCTGGTGACCAGCCTCAGCAAATGTTTCTTGGTTTGTTTGTTTGTTTCTAATAACCCAACAGTAAGAATGAGTCAATAAAGAGAACGGTGCATTCGTGCATAAAGTACCAAATAATTGTGCGCTAAGCATTTTTGTTCAAAAGTTTGTCCAAAATATTTGGAATCAATAATTTATGTTTTTTTATTGAGTGCCCACTATATCCCAAGTACTGATTTTCTATGTGCTGGGGTTATAAGGAAATAACATACAATTTATACCATGAAATCTCACAGTATAGTGTAAAAATAACAATGGACTGTAATTCATTGAATACAGTCTGTAATAGAATTGCTGAAATATTATAGAGGCGTGGGATTATGTTCACAGTTGAATTTTTATAAATACATTTATAAAATATTTTGAGTGGTAAATGGCTTTGGGTTTTAGTAAACATCCAAAGATCAGGTATTTTTTGATCTAATTCCAGTGATCAGAAAGCATACGTACAACACAACAGTGGGCAACTCTGGCCCTCTGAAATCCATAGGTCAGCATCTATCATCACCTGGTGGCAGAACATTGAAATTGCAGGCCAAGTTTAGGCATGAGTACTTTTTGGTGGTGCCAGTTGTTGCTGCTATACAAGTTGGGAGATGTCAAAGACATCACTCAATGTGGGTTTTTAAATACAAAATAATACTTAAGTTTATTTAAGCCTATACTTTTAAATATAAAAAGTACTATGTCTGTATTATAGTAAAATCATGTGGACTGATTTGGAAGCACATATTAAATATGAAACCTAAATTTGTTTCTTAATGGTCATATTATCCTAAAAAAATCATTTAAATGTCCCGATCATTTTTTCTTTATTTGAAATCTCAAGAGTTGTGAGATTGACATTTATAGGCAAAGCACTTTATGCAATGTTTGACACATTGTAGATACACCATCGTTTTTAATTATTGTTCCTTTTACAACAGTACTTATTAAATAAAGGTCCTTGCATTCATCATCACACAATATTTCTCTGTTTATAATTTAGAAATAGGAGTTGTTAGAATGGACCCAGGATTCCTTGAAAGGGGTATTAGCTAGACTGATCTGGCTGCTAATACCATTTTCCAACTCTCTTCCACTACTTTTGTTCTGAAACAAAATATTCTAACTTTACTGGCCAACTTCTATTATTCTTAAAAAAAACTTAACCCAAATGTAGCTTCTCCAGTGTCTACTGTCTTTTCCCATTCTCCGTTATACTGGGAGGATTCACACATGCAAATGACAGTTCTTCACCAGGTGGACTTCAAGTTCCTTAAGGTGGGGAATGAAATTTGTAATCATTTTTGGATTTCACATTAGGAATTCAGCATGAACCTTTCCCCATGGGGCTAAGTAAATGTTTATCTACAGCAAGTATTTTTCATTAGAACTGGAAGAGTCCATTCAAACCTTTGTTAGTGATTATTGTGTTACTATTCTCCAATTGTTTGAAGATCTTTTTTTACCATCTAGTCTTCAACAAGGTTAATGTCTCTTAAAGCTATTACTAATTTATCATTATTCACATTCTTTATATTAGTAATAAAAGACTGTCATGTAGGATGCTTTCTCCACCAAGCCTATGCTTGTTTTAACCCTGGCAACAAACTTTAAGTATTGTGCCCATTTTACAAAGGAGGAAGCTAAGACTTAGGAAGTCAGAATACCTTTCTTATCCTCCAAGGATCATCTGTTCGGAGAACCCTACTCGGATTGAATGAAATGGGCTTGGGAATAGCACATATATGGCTATATATCTTCATTTATTCTCTATACATGTGTGCTGTCCACAAACGAGAACATAGAAGTTAATTCAACCAATGACCATTGAGGAAAGAGAGGTGGGCTTGGGAGCTCAGCCATTTGCCCTTTAGGAATTTTTGCCTTTCCAATTTACAGCCCTAGTAGAGATAGAATAAAAATGATAGTAAAATAAGATATCTGGAGGCCATCCCTAGCTAAAACCACATTACAAACAAATCTGTTGGCCTTTTCAGTTGAGATGAATTAATCATGGCTTCCAGCCTCCCTTTCCTTCGTCTTCTTACCTTGCTCATCTTTTTCATTCATTCAACAATTTTTTTTTTACTAAGCATGTTGTTCTATGTCGTACAGGAGGAAAGATTTTGCTTTTAAATACAGAAGACACATTTCTGTTTGATACGATATTCTGTGATGTGCGTGTCGCGTACCTAATACATTGTTTCATGTATGATAAACTTCTAGTACAAAATTGCATATTTCATTCTCATTTTATGAACTTATTATCTGTTTCTCCTTCCCTCTCTGCTTTCATCCCCTTCCTCAGTCTTCTCTTTTTGCTAAACTGGAGACGTCCTTGCCTTTTATAGCATCTACTCCATTATTGGAAATTACAGAATTATAAATGAGCCTAGATATTTTATAACACATTGAATTATTTTCAGAACTGAATTAAGTGAATTAAACATTATATCCTTCGAGGGTCTAATAGCTACTCCAGATTTCATTGCTTAGTGTACTTAATTTTTAACTTAATTTAGACGAGGATTTTGTTGTTTTGTTTTTTATTTTCTCTTTAGTATAGCTCTTTTGAACTAATATAAGAAGGTCTCAAATCCCATAATGCAGGGGTCTCCCAGAATTCCCGTGTGTTTCGCACTGGCCCTGCAGAGTTGCCATGTGCTGTGAGGAAGAATATACCAGAGAAAAGTCCACACTGTTGCCACACTTAAGTTATGTCCTTTTCAGAAAACTTTCTAAATATATCAGTGTTCTTATCCATTACAGTCCTTTTCCAGAGAGGCTATTTCTTGAAGAGTGTAGTTCAAGGCAAACTTGAAAGGGCAAACATACATTGACTCTGGAAAGAAGCCTACATTCAGAAGCCACTCAAGCAGGAGTTTGGGGAAGTGGGAGAGGGCGTATGAATCTACTCTGGTCAGTTTACCTGCACAGGTGAACTCTCAGCAGCTCAGGTAGACCAGATATCCATTCTTCATGTGGCCCCCTACCATAGTAGTACTTTCCCACAGATAGAGTAGATGTGCTACTTAGGAAGGAGAAAGGCATCAACCAGTCAGGTCATATATCTCTGAGAGAACATTCCACAGTGAATTTCTAATCCTTTTGCAGACTCTGTGTCAGCCTGATGCATCTTTCTTTCCTTGGCAATATGTGTCCACTTTCCAATAAAACTGATTTAATGTTTCTACAGGGAAAAAAAAAAAAAAAGACAAAGACCAGCATCATGATTCAACAAAGGAAAATTAAGCTTTCGCTTTTATCAAAGCTTTTAAACATAGTATCTCATTGTCTGGGCAGACTGATTATATTGTTTGTAAAAAGAAAAAAAATCAACAGTTTCGATAATTGTTTTGAAAGGGGAGCAGATGAAAAGAAACCGATCCCCGGGAAAATGTCAGGGCGCAGTCAGGTCGCAGTCACGGATGGTGCTGTTTAAATGGTGTACCATAATCATATTAGGGCAGAGCACATGGAATTTCGGATTTCTG
The DNA here is from genome assembly GCF_014885135.2 of Alexandromys fortis. Taxonomy (NCBI): domain Eukaryota; kingdom Metazoa; phylum Chordata; class Mammalia; order Rodentia; family Cricetidae; genus Alexandromys; species Alexandromys fortis. The sequence continues at coordinate 2,459,860 of NW_026067908.1, forward strand.
CATGACAGTGAAGAAGAACCAGCAATTATCTGTGTGTGTGGTGTGTGTGTGTGTGTGTGTGTGTGTGTGTGTGTCCTACATTCTCTCTCCATTTTGCTAATTCAATTGAAAAGCAAGAAGAGGTAATCTGGACAGCCAGAACAGGAGGACAAGGTCCACAGCTGTGCTCGGGGGCTGGTGTGGAGAGAGATGCAGACTGACTTGGAGTTTTGTGTGTTGCATGTGAATGCTCTGGACTGCCCTAATCGACTGAAAATGAGCCAGCCACAGTCATATGGAACAGGTCCGTTTACCACATCTCTTGGTTGCATGGCAGATGGTAGACCGTCAATGGGTGGTATTGATTGGCTGGATTTGCCTTAGGGTAACAAGACTATGGGTCCTTAAAACCCCGCTTCATCTTATTTTCCTTGGTGCCGCGACATACAGTAGTGGTTTTCTCTTTTCCGTGCCCCAAAGTCCTGACCCCTAGCATTCCCTTTTTCTTTTTTCAGATCTAAAGTCTTCCTTGGTAATCAAGTTAAAAAGGTTACCTCGAGATAAACACTCTTTAAATTATCACCAAGGCAAGAAAACTCGAGAATATTTTATTTACTAGACTGATTACATTTTAATGTTTGAAGAAAGTGACATTTTTTAATTAGTGTTTAAGACATATGGTGAGTGTACAAATTAGCTTATTTCATACAACCAGAATTTGATGAGAGCAACTCCTCCTTCTCACTCCCCAGTTAAAAATTGTCACTTGAAACTTAATATATGCAAGGAGGTTAAATGCTATTAAATGATGCAGACTTGACTTAAAGATAAAAGAGACAGTCAGTCACTATCTTGTGTCGCTAAATGCTGGCTGGACAGACTGGAAAAATACTAGAATTGGCATCTGTGTCTCCAGAGATGTGGAAGTTCAGAGCTTTAATATCGTCCGGCCAAGAAAAACAAAAATGTCAGGTATATGTGCATGCATGCATGCATGCGTGTGTGCTTGTGTGCGTGTGTGTGTGTGTGTGTTGGTTTCTGCATTAGATGCATGGGAGAGTAAAGTAGCATGCGCATCCTTTGTTACTAGTAAAAATATAAAACCCTTCTTAAGACGTGGCCGTGTAATGATGCGGCTCTGCATCTCTACACTACTCCCCTCACTTGGAGATTTCAACTTGGGGCATTCTCTTTATTCTTGGCGGAAGATCAAGTTAATTGAATAGAGTGGTACAAAGGAGATGCCAAGTTAGGTACACCTCCAAAATCATGTCCAGTAAAAATGTTCCTCTTTAAAGCAGATCTTAAGGGGAAAGAACCACTCTGAGGAGAGACAAGTGTCTGGTTTGAGCCTGTGGTTGTTTATAACTGGTCATATGATCACATTTAAAAAAAAAAAAAAGACACGGTTAAGTTTTGGTTTTGCCTTTTGTGTTTTTGGTGCCTTTACTTTTAAGCTTTTGGTCGTTTATATAAGTAGAGACTGTCCAGTAAACTCGGAAGGAAAGTTAAACCTATAGCTCTTGTCTCCAATTTGTGTGTTTATCTACATGCATCTGAGTCCAGTGCTCATCCTGTGGGAATATTTCTCTTGTTGTAAAAAAGAAACCATTTTCATGGAGTTTTTTAAGTTCTCCTTTTCTTGGGGTGGATTGGGTTTTCCTCCTTTATCACCGGCAGAATGAAACAAGCCTTGTTTGTGTCTCTTATTAGAACTGTGAGGCAGTGTTTTGTTCTGGTCGGTTTTGTTCCCTTGCTTTAAATCAGGAGGAAAATTTTTATTTACTTAGACATAATACAGTAGAGACAATCTTGCCTGTTAGGATATTGCTATTTCTCATGTCACATCCTATACCTAAAAGCAATTCCGAGGAGAAAGCATGCATGCGCGCGCACGCGCGCGTGCACAGACACACACACACACACACACACACACACACACACAGTCTTTTAAGATGGTTTGTTTCAATCTGTGCACTCTACCCACCTGGTGGTTATATAGTGAACTGTTACTTTAAAGAGTAGTTTAAACACCAGCCATGTTTGGGGCAGGCTGCTCTTGCAAAGAGAGCAGTGCATATTACAGGAGGCTACAGTGGGAGAGATAAGGGGGAAATTCAGCTCACTGACTAGAGGTTTTAATGTGCGAACTCTGGGGAAATCATATATTGACTGTTCCGTGGTGCGCAAGAAAATTGAAGAACCCTTTGCAGACGGAGTGCTTTGCAAAGGATTCTATCTGTTTCTCTTAAAACAAAATCTGTGGCAAGATGTTTGAAATCAGCAGGACGCTTAATGCTGCTTTGTTAAATAATGAGGTAATATTTTGTCACTTTTTTCTGGGCAGCATCTGTTTTTATCCCCCCTCCTCTTTATCCCCCCCCCATGTTTATGAAGGGTTCTTTTCTCTTCTTTTTCCTTTCTTTTTTATCCTCCCCGCCCCCTTTCATAGAAGTCTAGGAAATATAATTCATGCTTCTTTTTCTGTTCCTTGTTTCCTGTGCTTTTAGAGAATTTGGTTGTCTATCTTTTTTTTTCTGTTTCCTAGCCCATTGTGCCACGTAAGGCTTCTCCACTGCGCGGAGTAGGTAGTTATTAACGCTGAATTGGCTTCTGGTACAGTCCATCTGGACGCTGTGTGGGAAAGCTGGCTGCCGGCGACTGATGCTGAGCTATCTGCAGCCTTTGGGATGTGTGCATGGTGGCGAGGGGCTGACTGATATGAGATTACTTCTTTTAAGGGAAATTGTTATTAATGAGTCAAGAAACTGCTCATTTATGGTAAGAGGGACACAGCGGCGCAGCCAGCCCCACAGCGCTGGGCTACCGTTTTAGGTTGCCTTAGCTGCTTGAGAGAGACAAGTTTCTTTCTATGGTGGTGGATTGTAGCAGAAAAGGAAAAAAAAAGATGCATGACTGGGAGACTCGCCTGCCTGGTTCTTAAGATAATATATTGAGAATCTGTTGCTTTACAAATGCCACACCGCTTGTGTAGCGGTCAGCCCCTCACATTGAGAGATGAACGCTACTATGGGCAATGCGATAATAAGGTTGACTTTGCCCAACAATAGGATTCTGCCTTTGTCTTTAGAGAAAAGGCCTCTGAGGACATTTGTGCATTTTGTTTGAGGATTCCTTTGAAAGACTTTAGAGTGGAGGTTTTCGCAGAAGTGGTTAATATACAAAATGCATGGGTATTTTTTTTTTTTAGCCTAGCGAGACCAGGTAATTGTTTATGGTATCAGGGACAGTTACTATTTTGGAAAGGTGGCCGGAATGGTTTGGAGTTCCCTAATGTTAATTTATGGCTCAGTCAGTGTACCAAAGTTAGTATGGATGAGAAAAAAGGAGATGCTAAAATTTTTACCTTTTATAACCTGTGTAGAAATATCGAGTGAATGTTTTGTTCCAAGAGAGCTGTTTTTATTTGTGTGGCTAAAGCATGGTGTCAACATAGTCTTCCCAATGTTTTCGTGCTGGTGTGCTCACACTCAAGAGTTTTTTGGCTGCCGATGTAGGATGCGTAGACCTAGCCTGTCTATGTACGTCAAGCTGTTTGGAGCATTGAACCTGGGAATTCTTCCTTGGAGTGCAGTGCAGCAAGTACTACAGCACCAGTGTGACTCATGGGGTTCGTCATGCAGGTGCCAAGGGAGTCATTTTAAAGTTGACTTCATTCACTGTCCTTCTACTGGAAGGGCCCAGCAGAGGTCCACATTTCCACCCCTCTTTATCATGGACCTTAATTTCTCATAGCTGGACTTATTTATATTTAAACAAAAGGATTTATGTAATGTATCCGACACACTGTTTAGTGGTGTTTCTGTTTTTCCATAGAGTGTGTATACATATGCTTGTTGAATGTGTTTACGAAGCAATGTTTTGAAGAGAATTGTTTCCACCTTTTAAAATGTAGGGGTTTTTTTTTCTAGTAGTTTTTCACAAACTACTCTTGGACTCTGAAGCCCAGAACTACACTGTATTTGACCCATCGTTCCACTACCCCTAGTCCAGCTCACTGTCAGCTTCCGGCAAAGATTAAAACCTGTGTTAAATATTTGTTACCTCTGTACATTTATTGATAAACAAGTTAACTAAACTGTGACTTGGGGGTGTTAGCCTTCTTCATAGATGTGAGACATAAAGGTCTCAGGTAAGCCACTTAAAAACCCAGGCTGAAACTCCTGAAGCGTGGTGATCCGGCGTTTAGGACCTGTGTCGCATAAGCAGGCAGACTGTATACATCACTACACACTTGCTAAATGTCTCTTTGTACATTTTTTAGAGGCCAAGGGGTGGGGGAGGTAGGGAGGAAAAAGACAAAGTCTTTCGTTAAGTAGAACAAGATGAGCGGTCTGTGCAGGTAATAAAATGAGACCATTTTATTCCATAGCCAAGTTTTGCCCTCCCCTCAGTAGAAAAAGCAAAAGGGAATATGTTTTCATCGATTTTTAAAAATTCAGAGCATGCCCCTATCCAACTTGAAAAGTAAATTCATTTAAATAAATCATTCATCATTCTCTGTTTGGGGAAAGCTCAGACAGAAGGCAGAAAGGTAGAGCCTGGCAGCTGCCTCCTCCCTCCAGCTTTTTTTTTTTTCTTATTAGGAAATAGTTTTCTGAGACAAACTTATGTGAACCTAATTCACTGAGAAGTTTAATCCCAAACTTGCATGCTTTTGAAATGTTGGTCATGTTAGCTGCATAAAGAAGCATTGCTTACAGAAAGCCAGCAATTCTGGGAAATAATAAAGTTAAAATGTGGAAGTATTAGCACATTAAAGTGCTTTTGTTGTATCTTTAAGCCTAGAGGCAGATCATTAAATATGCATTTCGCTAGAAAGCAACTGTCAAGAAAGATAAGGTGGTTGAAAATATTCCCCACCGAACAAGCCCTCTATCAGAGGGACGGGCTCCTGTGTTCCCCGCCAGGACCGGGAAGGAAGGACACTCCCACTGTGAAGGTTTGCAGTCCTCCAATGACCTGCAGTTGTAACAGTACTTTTCGAGCTGGAAGGAGGTAAAAGGTAAAAAATACAAGTATGCCTGTTGTTGCTTCAACCGGGCTTTAATTACCAGACACAAGAAGCAGTTCAGAAATCTGGCTCTGTTGTTGTAGAGGTCACCGAATCATTAACATCGTCAATCTGGCAGTAGCTAATTTAAATAGCACCTGATGTTGCAACGCCTCCCTTCGGTTCCCCAGCCAATCAGAGTCTGGCTTCAGCTGACAGATGGTCCCATAAATGGATGTAAAAAGGGGAAGCTTCGAGCCAATTTCAGCAAGGCTCTGTTCAGTTGTTCTTATCTACATCCTAGAATCAGGGGTTTCAGCTCACTGCGCCTTTTCTTCCTTTTTTTTTTTCCCTTTCTTTCTCACCCCACCCCCTCCCAATAATTGATTTACTTTACAATCATCCACACTGTGTTTTGTGGACCTTTCATAGATAGATAGATATATAAACAATAGTAGTCATTTTTAGATATATTCTGAAACCTTTGCAAATTTTAAGAGAAGAGTCGAAGCGCTGCAAGACCCAATATTTGCCAATAAGAATGGTTATGGTAGGTATGACTAGATGTATAATCTGTTGTTCGTGTTGCTAGAGGGAAGACAAGCGTCTATACCTTCGCCAGTCTTAGGCTTGCACGAGAGTTTAGTTCTTTGCTGCTGTCTGGTTCCTACATTTACTATATCTTTTGTGTAGCGTGCGGGTAGGTCCTTTTATTGCAAAGCAGTGGGGAGAGAGGTTGTCATTTTTAACAGGTCGTTGTCAGTTTTCCCTTTCACGTGAAAGCAGAGGGTGGGGATGGGCTGAAATAATTGCTGGTTTGTTGAAAGAGATTCTATTACTTGAGACCATCATGAGGGGGTGGCAGGGGCTTTCTTTTTGTAAGAGAGAAGAGGTTTGTCTACATGCCTGGGTTTTCTGGGGCTTAGGGTGTATGCAGCAGGGTTAGGAACCTCTCCATTTCTGTGCTGGAAATATAAAGCTCGAGAGGCAGCTCCTGGATGCTGAACGTTGAGATGGGCAGTTGTGTTTCAGGGAACTGTGCAGTCAAAACGGCAAAGAGGGTGATTTATTTGGGCTTCAGTAAACGCTGCATCTTGTATTTCAAAGAGTTTCCTGTCATGACCTCATAAAAAGAGGAGGCGGCTTGTATGTGTAGCGGTGCCTGGCGTGTTGAGTTGTTGCTTCCTTCTCTGGGCAGCAGCTCTGTAAGAAGGGAATGTCAGCTTTTACATAACGCTCCTCTCCGCTTTTGACACACTGTGTGAGGGTCCATCTTCTTCTGATCACAGATGGAGTGGAATGGCTTGAAGATGGTAAGTGAAAAGAGAAGGCAGCTTGGAGGCTCCAGCCGTGTGTGTGTGTGTGTGTGTGTGTGTGTGTGTGTGTGTGTAAGGATGGTGGACTGCATCGTAAATCACTGTTCTGATCGTGCCTCTGTGTGAGTGTGTGTGTGTGTGTGTATTAGTATTTCTTTTTCTGAAATCCACAATCTGCCTCCAAGTATAATGGCATTGCATGCATACAAGGCACGTACTGCCTTTTCCATCAAACACATTTTAGGCAAGCAAGGTTGGTGCCTTTTTTTTTGACAATCACAATGTCACTGTCACTGTTGGCTGGCGTGTCCACCACCTCTGCGAGCCTTCAGCCGAATTACACGACTGCTAAAGTTAAAGGCACATTTCTTCTTCGGTCTCATGCTAGGAGTGATGGGGAAGGCTGGGAGTGAGGGGTGGAGGAGGTGAGATTCAGTACCAGCAGATTGCAATTGTGAAACAGGACTTTGAGATGTGGATGGGGAAGTGGAAAACCTTTCTGCCGAAGTAGTAAATCTATTTTTAGCATCGTCTTTTTCTGGAAAAAGAAACAGGGAAACTCCTTGAGTGCTGTTCCTGTCTCCTGGCGTTGACCCTAAAGATATGACACAAAATGGCACGAATAGATGCCACGAGTGCCCACTCTGACTTTGAATTTTCACCAGCAATAGCTTTCAGGGGGTTTGGGGCTGGGTAGTGGGGAAAGCTATAAATTCATTTTATTTTTAACCTGAAAAGCCTGAGGAGGACTTTTCACTCTGCATAGACATTATAACAAAGCTGTGGTCTTTTTCCCATTCTTAGAGGATTGCCTTTGTCTGGCTGCTTGTTTTGATGGGTGTAAAACAAATAAGATTAGACCGAGCAGCCCAACTGAAAGCGATAGCTGGGAGGAAAACCCAATGAAAGGTTGCCCGGGAAACGAACAGAGGAGAAGCCGAGCAGGGAGCAGGTGGCTATCATGAGAACACACTGCAAACAGTGTAAAAAAGGAGGAGGGGGGACAGGACCTCGATTATCTTTGCTGTTCTTTGTGACCAGCCCAACTTTAATTATTCTTCATAAATAGGTGTTAATTACATTTCTAAGTCTGGTTTACAGTGATTTTTCGAAATCTATTTTTAAGCATCTGTTCCCTTTCTCCTCTTTTTCTTTTTGTTTGTTTGTTTAAAAAAAGAGAGGAGGGGGAAGGGAAAGCAGGGTCTCTCTCTCTCTCTCTCTCTCTCTCTCTCTCTCTCTCTCTCTCTCTCTCCTCTTCCCCCTTTCCCTGCTGTGAAATTGTACGTGCAAAAAATTGCAAGGAATCTTGTAAGACCATTTGAAAAAAATGTAAATTATATTGAATGAAGTTGACGAAAGCATAATAGTGAATTCCCACAGTTGATAGGTTCTGCAAATAATTTCTCTGATATTTCCAGCAAATATTCATAGAAAAGATATAAGTAGATTCGATTTATGCTAAGCAATGATTTTTGTGTCCGATGATACTGGCATGTTTACTACATTAGATGCTGGTACTGTAGTTTCAAGGAGTTTATTGTAGAAATGTCTTTAGAACACGGCCACTAAAGAGCCCCTTGCCTCCCTCCGCTGCCCATTCCTCTCGCTTCAGAATCTACCCGTATCTTCCACTGTAATCAATGCATTTGGTCTTAAGTCTGGTCTTGGTATAAACTGAGTGAAAGGTGGTCTTTTTTTAAGTGTCTCTGATGTCTGGTGAGACCCAGGCGTGCTAGCTGACAGGCATCTCTCCCTTGTCCCTCTCTGAGTGCTTTTCTAAGTAGTGTCTTTTCCCCAGTGATGGTGGGTACCAAAAAGGACCAAGAGCGATAGTACTCGAGTGAATAGAAGTAACACTAAAAAAAAACCTGAAATAGTCATCAGTTGTGGTTTCTTCCTTGTGACAATAAAGATGCATAATCCAGTAGCTAATTTGAAGCCTCAAAATAAAAAAAAATTAAAAAATTGAAATGTATTGCAAGGGTAGAAAATATAATTGCCTTTATTGAAAATCCTCTTCATTTATTGTCTCTCCTTCGCAAATCTCCACCACCGGCTCCCACCATAATTTTTCTGTGAGAATGTTCCTTTTTGTTTTGTGTTCTAACTGGAGGGAGGTATTATTTTGGTTTTACTCTCAAGGTACAATAAATAAATAAATAAATATATTTTTGTCCCATGCTCGGACCTTGTTTTCCTACCTTGAGTGTAGACATGTATCATCTATTAAAATAGAATACTTTATTTATTTAATAGACATGTATCATCTATTAAAATAGAATACTTTTTATTATCACTGATGAAGTTTTATTTTTATTTTCTGAGAATTTTCTGGCAGGTATTAGTTGGGTAAAATTGTTTCTATGAAAACTGCCACTTTGTCTTTGGTTATGAGAAAGAAGACACACAGCTCTAGCTCTGCCGCTGACCTCTCTTGCTTCTTTGTCTTAAAAATATTAATACCCACTACCTACATGTAGAGGTGTGCCATGACGGGAACACAAGACTGCGTGTGAATTTACTAAGAAGTGAGAATATGGATGGAAATATTGCTGCAACATGATGTACATGGACTACATCGCAGTTTTACTGATCTGGTTGTCTCTGCATTTCATAGGCATGTATTGATTAAATCGGCTGATATTTAATTTTTTGGAGGAGTCAAATGAGCAGAAGTAGGGGAGTAGCAAAAATTTACATGAGAATCATTGATACTTTGACTTTAATATCGTATGTGAAAAACTTAAGCGTTTATTTGGGTCTTAGTCCCATTCATTCCTAACCACCATTTTTTCAAGACATCTTCTTGCAAAGATTAAGATGGGCTTGCTTATGTCTGATGGTTTGCACAAAGCTTTAAAACTTTTTTTTTCTCCTATAGACCTTTCTTTTAATATGAGCATTTTGTTATGAAAGCAAGACCAGGTTGTTTTGAGGTACTACTAGCAGAATTATTTGTAAGGAAAGAGGAATAAAATGATAGTGTATATGTATTTTAGTTCCAAATTCAGCCTCGCTAAGAGTTTTTGAGACGACAGACTTCATATATTTTAAATTTGGAGTGTCTATTAGGAATAATGGGTTTGAAATTTCAAATCTAAAAGTCATTGCATGAATGGTACTCTGTGTGTGTGTGTGTGTGTGTGTGGTGTGTGTGTGTGTGTGTGTTCATTGTCTCTAAAAGAATCTGTAGATGAACTGAGGTCTTTTTCTCAAGTTCGAGTTTCTATGAACAATGAAAGGGTTTCCTCGGGACAAATCCTTTGCTTCTTCTTCTCTGTACTTGCCTCCTTTTTGCGGCTGAATTCTCTTCCTAGGCAGAACACTATCCCATATAAAGAGACATTCTGCTTCATTTAGTGCTTGGTGCTTTAATACCTTATTTTAATTAAAAACAAAAATGGAAGAAGCAAATTATCTGTTATGTACTACAAGTAAGGAATGGCGGGCGGTCTTGATAAAGGTCATCACATATGGACAGAAATACTTTGGCCTTGACAAATTTCTTCATCGATTCTAGTAACCTGTAGCTACCAGTCACTTTGTTTACATACATGGACATTTAATATATACTTTTTATTCCGGTGAGCTAGCCAGCGAATGCTAGGCATACACGTATGTGCAGCAGATGCTAGGCATACACGTATGTGTAGCAAATGCTGCAATGCAGTATTTTTCTCCGTGTCATTGGGAGTTTGGGGGGTACGAAGGGACATGAGCAGTCCCAAGCTTCTATCTTATTGTCCTTCAGTTGGTGCACTGTTTGCAGAATTGGTTAGTTCTCCTTCGGAAAGAAGTAAAGTCAATGTTTCGTCACTGACTATCCAATCCTTCATGCATTTGTATGGATATGAGAAGCGTGGTACCAAAGTGTTTTTGTGAATTCTTGCATCTGTCTTAGCTTTTCTTTATTTGGTGTTAACCAAGTGCATGTAAACATATACCTGTAAGTTTACGTGGATCTCTAAATGGAAAGGAAACTGAAGTAGCCTACTTTTCCTAAGTACTTCATTTTCTTTAATTCCAAGAGCTCCCTTAATAGAAAAAAAATGTGAATTTTAAAATATTTATCAAAAAGATGTTGAGATTCTGCAGACTTCCATTAGAAGCCAGACACTTTCTTTACCAACCACTTGAGGAGCTGTAAATGTGCAAACCCTGAACTATCTCTGCTAGCCAGAGGGCCCTCTCAGTCAAGGGACCAAGGGATGGAATTTGAATTGAAATGAGGTCCTTTGTTCTTTGGGGATATTTTAATGTAATATTACCATTGGTAATATTAGTAATAATAATAAGGAGGAGGAGGAGGAGGTAAATGGGCATCCTGTGCTTTGTCTTTTCAAGTTTTGTGAGTGTAGGGTGTTTTAAGGTCACCCTTGGGTTTTAAAGCCTCAGTAAGTCTATTTTAGGGCTAGAGGACTTTTGTAAATCAATGGCTTCCAAGGGTTAAAATGAGGAAATGGCCTGAGGGCAAGTGGGTAGCTGGAGGTTGTCTGAAATTAGCTATCTAGCAATGAAGAGGAGAAAGTCTGAAGGACAAGAATGGGGGGGAGAGCATGGAGGTGGGGTGGGGGTACACATGGAACCACAGCACCTAGGACAGCAACATGTGATCTGTTCATTTCTGGTGTGTTGGAGATCATGCGTGACAAATTTGAACTGTTGCAGTATAGGATGCCCCATAATTTCTCAGAACCTTGACTTTGCAGCTTTATCTCTTCCTTGTTTGCTTGTTCACACCTCTAATTATATCCGATTTTGGGGTTCTAGCTGGGGGTCCAGAGAGGAGACATTTTGTTGTTTACTTCACTAAGAATTAAGGCAGCATGTCTACAATAGCTTTGGAGTATCAGTGTTAGGAACCAATTTCCTTGAAAAGGAAATTGTTACAAAAGACGGAAAATAAGAATGCGGTCACCCAGTCAGCTAGATTTGGATGTCCACTGTGCCTGTCGGTAAGAGTTGTGTTGGTTAAGCATTCATTAAGAAGTCAAGTATGCTTTGGGTGCTTTTATCAGGCTGGTAGCTCTCTCGTGCACCTCTCCCAGTTCTCTCCTTCCCGCCCCAACCCTGAGATTCTGCCTTCACCATTTTTGCTTTGAACTAGCTCTACCCAGATCCTTGTCATTAACACCAGAGATTACCCCCCAACCCCAGTAAAGATTGTCTCCTCAAGTCTCAAATACTGAAAGCAATCAAAGAATCCTTAAATAAATTCCAGTTAAGAAATTGGAAGAAATTGGAAGTTAAGAAATAGGAAATTGAAGAAGTGCTGTTTAGTGCAATTGTGCTTACATCGTTATTGTTGATGCTGTTGTTGAAAATCTTTGTTTTTAGTCCCAGAAGTTAAATACAAAGCTAGGGGTTTTGTTAATGAAAAAAATTAAATGACTTAGGTATCCCCTGAAATGACTACTGATGGGACTCTTGGTTTGAAAAATAACATTTGAGCTTAAAATTTCAAATCTTCATTTTAAGATACTAAGAAAAGTAAACTTTTTAATATAAAATATAGTTTCTCTTCAGGATAGAAGGAGATAGAGAATGAAGTTCAGCTGAGCTGACAAATCGGAAAACACCACGTGTTGGAGGTCTCTGGCCTGTGGGGCAGGGGATCCTATCTTGAGCCTGCAGGGTCTGAATCCTCCTTCTAGTTTCAGTCAACCCTCCTGTCACAAGTGTCCCTTGGATCTGTTTTGCCATCGGGGTTAGAGCAGAACTGATGGTCACTCCTTGTTCCATGAAGAGGTGTTTGTTGAGGACTTACTATGTACATTTCTTTGAAATTCAAGGTTGCCGCTTCTCTCAGCGATGATCAAAGTGACAGGGGTAGGTTTCTATGACTGGGGATAAGGCTGAGGGGAGAGGTCGTGAGGCTCCCATTGCCCAGAGACACTGGTGCGAAGGGTAAGCCGTTTCATCAGAACGTTCAAGCTGAACGTCGGTGGTTTCCACTGTACAAATCTCTAAGTGACTCCAAAGGACAGAAATTAAAGATCTTCGAGAGACAGTTTTTGTCTGTAATGTTCCATGTATCCAGATGTTCGTGCTCAGGAAGAAGCAGTTTGGACAGTTGGAAGGAACTTGTCTTTCAGCCAGATGCCTGTGAGACTTGCCTGGAACCTGTTAATATTACAGAAATACGAATACCTTCCTGCTAACAGAAATTTCTTTTTTAGTCTTTCTTTCTTTTTTTTTTTTTTTTTGAAATCTTGTTTTTGCTAGCTTTATTTTTTTATTTAAACAACATTTTTCATTTATTTTACATACCAACCAGGCTCTCCTTCCTTCTCTCCTCCTGTTCCCTCACCTTTCCAATCTACCCCTTTCCCCATCCACTCCTCCTGAGAAAGGAACAGGCCTCCCATATGTCCACATCAAGTTGAGGCAGGACAAGTTCCTCTCCTTACATCGAGTTTTTTATTCTCTCTCTCTCTCTCTCTCTCTCTCTCTCTCTCTCTCTCTCTCTCTCTCTCTCTCTCTCTCTCTCTCTCGCT
>NW_026067908.1:2472967-2552086 GCF_014885135.2 Alexandromys fortis
ACACACACACACACACACACACACACACACACACACAGCTGTGACCCCCTAGTATGCTATGGCTTGTGCCGATAATAACTTCCCAAACATTTTGTGTTTTCCTAAGCCACGAATTTAAACCCTTTAAATTAAAAAAAAAAAAAAAAAACTTTAAAAAGAGTCAAGCTGAGCTGTTTTTTTGTTTTTTTGTTTTTGTTTTTTTTTTTTTATTTTGAGTGCCCCTCTTGGAAAATGTCACAGTAGTAAATATGTCTCTAACAGTAAACTTAGGCTCTGGGCTGTTTAAAAGTGGAAAGGCTGTGAACGTGCAGTCTTTGCTAACGAAGCTTTCATTAGGAAACTGCTCACTTCAAATGGAGTAAACTGACTCTATCCCTGAAAATTTGTGATTTGGACCGGGTTTGACTCATTCTTTCTCATGTTCCTGTTTGTAACGTAGCCAACCACACAGCTAAAATTTGGATATGGTACGCGTCTTCCGCATTAATTATCTCTGTTGATGCACTGGGTACAGAAAGTCCAATTCCCCTAAGTCCAGATTCTTACTGTAACACCAAAACAAAAGTGATACTTATGAATAATATTGGGAGAGTTGTCCTCATAGTAACTGTTCCCCAAAGGAAGCTTTACATAAATGTACATTTATTATTCAGGATATTAAAAGGCAATCCTTAGCTTTTACTTTTTAATTTGGACTAAAATATGTAAATTGCTTTTATTTTGGAGTTGCTCTGTTTTAGGTGGCTTTGGGGGAGGATAACTTTCTAGTTTGATTGTATTTTAATTGCCTCTATAATGGAAGAGGTTCTACACTTGAAATCAACCTGGTTATTGTGATTAGGACCCTGAGGGCCAGTGTGCAGTTGAGGCTAAAAACATAAATATTGGCCTGTCCAAATAGAGGAAAAATAGTTTCATTTCTACAGATACCACAGTAAGCCTGCTTTTGTTGGTAAAGTCAGCTCAGAGGTCGTGAAGCCCTAAGTGCCTCTGAAGGAGGTGCCCCTTCATAGTGCAATGTGCTGGCAAACCTCTGGGAATATTTACTTTCCTTAATGTCTTCCTGTCCTCCTTCCTCTCCCTCTCTCCCCCCCCCCCTCTCTCTGTATAAAGAGAGAGAGGGGGAGATTTGTCTATTTGCTTATGTGTTGACTACATGTGTGTCCACATCTGTGTGAAAGTTGGAAACTGACTCAGTTGTTATCAAGTATCTTCCATGATCAATTCCCACTATACTTACCATATACTTACTAAGGTAGCATCCCTTGCTGAACTTGGACCTTGTCGATTCTGGCTAGTTTAGCTACCTGGCTTGACCTAGGGAACCCATCTCTACCTTCTGAATGCTGGGATTAAATATGGCTGCCACGCCTGCATGGTTTTCTTATATGGGTTCTTGGGGTCCATCTCTGGTCCGCATGCTTGCTTCCCAAGTGCTTATCCATGACCCCATCGCTCCAGCCACTGTTTTACTCTGCAAAGAAATATAAAAGTTTTTGAGGAGCTAAAAAGATGGCTCAGTGGTTTACAGCACCTGCTGCTCTTGTAGAGGACCTGGGTTCAGTTCCCTACACCCATGTGGCCGCTCACAGACACCCTAACTCCAGTTCCAGAGGACCCAACTCTCCTGGCCTCTGAGGGCACTGTGCAGGCAGAACACACCACATGCATAAAAATAAAATTTTTTTGTTTTGTCTTTTGGGTTTTTGTTGTTGTTGTTGTTGTTGTTTTTAGTTTTAGAGTCCTAATTTTTCCAGCTGGGTGATTCTGGAGAACTTTTTGAGTTCAATTTTCTCATCTTTAAAATAGGAAGATAATGAATGTCTGATTCCCAGAGCTGCAGGGAGAATCAAATGAGTGCCAACATTGAACAGAACCTGCCACAGATAGGGCCTGAACGTGACGGGGCTTAAAGGATGAGTTTCCATTCATCTGCCCAATCTTGTCTCTTGGCAAAAGGCCTTCTACAGGGAAAAGATGTCCGTCAGCCCTCGTGCAGTGTCCTGGGAACCTGCGCTTCATGACAACTGCGCTGCATGACCTCTCAGAGCTGCCATCTCCTCACAGCGCTCAGAGGAGTTAGCATATCCTAGGATTCTCACACAGACCCTCAGTCTTTCCCGGGAACTGGGTGGCTTTACTACATTTTGTATGGCCTCCAAATTTTGAAGGACATGTCCTTTGAAATTAGAATTAATATGGGATTTAGTCATCAAAAGAGAATAAAATCTGAGCGTGTGATTAATTTTAGTCATTGCTGCACTGTTTTTAATTTCATGATGGAGCCTGGTAGAAGCTGGAGGAGAGAACCAGAAATAAAATAAGAATGGGTTCAGCTTAATTAATGCTTCATTTCACTTTTACCCAGAAACAAAACTTCACTTGGGAGCTATTTTTCACTGTCTCCACATCTGCCTTTTTTCTCCATCCACCTTGTGTTCCCAAAAGGCTGGATTTTCCACTTCTGTTTTTCAAAGGAGAAGCTGAAGCTAAATGAGTTCCTGCGATTTTTCTAACTTTGCCTTCAGTTTTCTCCTTCTGTTTAGAGAGACAGGATGATGGATGGTTTTGGCAGTACAAACGGCTCTAGAAGTGATCGGATCCGCTGAAGAGGTGTGTGAGATGGGAAAAGAGTGGTGGACCTCTGGTTATTACCCTCCTATTTGAAGAGACGAGAAGAGAAAGAGCAAGAAGCACAGGGTGAGGGGCACCATCACAAACCTTGGCATGGTGGTCATTGACTGCACATCCCAAGGGTAGTTAAGAATGTCAGGATGTGTAGATGTTGGGCCAAATCTCATGTTTGTACCTTTATCCCGTGCTCTGATGGGTAGCTTAAATAAGAATAATAAATAAATCCATACATTGTCCTAAATTGGCACCCATTGCTTTTGCCAGTGAGGACGAAAGAAAAAATACAAGTAGTTACTGAAGTAGCTCAAGGCTTAAACTAAAAACACAATCCTTAAAACACTTTTTTAATGTCACAGATTTTCAGTTCCACCTCAGGGTGGACAGGAAGTAGTTTTTTCAATTTGATCTTTAAAACAAGACAAGGACTTGGAGATCAGTCGGCCTACTCTCCCCAGTCTTGCAAGCCCTTATGCTTTTCTTTTTAAAGAGATACGACTCTGTAAAAGACAGTACAACTTTTCTCTTTCCATAGGAATCCATTCCAAATTCTTGCCAAGAATTTCTTAGGAGAGTAGCAGGTGTGTGTCTATATACCTTGTGTGTGGTATGCAGGCACCCTGGGCAAATTTGGCCATTTTTACGGTGTGGTTGGATGGGCATAAATACAGATGTAAAAAAGTGGAAGCTGGACTTGTAATTCAGTGATAGAGTCCTTGCCTTTCTTGTGTGAAGCCATGGGTTCAATCTCCAGCACCTAAGAGTGCGGAGCTTGGTTTTAGAAAAGGGTGACATAGAAAGAAATTTCTCTGTATTTTAGCCCAGAAAAATGTCACCTGTTAATGAAGGACCAGAAGAAGAAGACTGGATTGATGACTTGAGTAAGCAAATGGGTAGAGCAGGGGGTAGGAAGATAGTTGTAGATCCACGCTAGATAGATATCTGTGATATTCAAAAATGGAAAGTGTATCAATGTATATAAGAAATTAATTCTTGTATTTTATTTTATTTCTGGTTTAAGACTTCCTATAAGAAGAAGAACGTTTGAACTCAGAAGTGCAATAGTAAAAGTTTCTGTCTGGTGATTGTTGTTGTTTTGTTTTATATAGAGACAGGATAGGGTCTCCATGTAACTAACCCAGGCTGACCCAGGCCCATAATCCTCCTGTCTCGGGCTCTTCCAAGGCTGGGATTAGAGGTATATACAACCAGACTCTGCAGAAGGAACTTTTAAACATGTCTCCTCTTAATGAATTTGGAGACACAGGCTTGTAGTTGGTTCAGTCTTAGCGCTTGCCCAGAGACCAAGGTGCACCAGCTTTCCAAGGACAGAGAAGGAAATAGGCATTCTAGAACTCCAGCTGCTTCCTGTGTGGTTCTGTGGAGCATGCTTGTGTCCATTGGAGATCACCACGCATATTCACTTGGCGCTGTATTATTTTTGTCCTATGCTGTCCATTTTGTTCCTTTAAATGTAATAAAGGCAGATACTGTTAGCCCTTTTATAGAAAATAAAGCTTAGACACTGTCTCAGTTTATAAATTAAACAACATCAAAATTCATCACTCCTAAGTGTCTGGGAACATGTCTGTATCTCCAAAAATTACATTTCTTGGGGGGAAACAAAGAAAGGTAACCTATTCTAGACTGAAATTTTAATTGTAGACTCAGTAAACATGCATTGCATATTTACTACATGTAAGACTGTGTTGTAGATCCTCTTAGAATGTTTCATCACCTAATCTACACCCTAATACAGTGTGCAAACGGTGAGAGGCTGAGAGTAGACCATGTCTGCACAGAGGAGTTCCACTGAACACAAACAAGAAGGAAGCATCTGTTCTTGGA
Source organism: Alexandromys fortis (assembly GCF_014885135.2). Classification (NCBI taxonomy): domain Eukaryota; kingdom Metazoa; phylum Chordata; class Mammalia; order Rodentia; family Cricetidae; genus Alexandromys; species Alexandromys fortis. The sequence continues at coordinate 2,477,447 of NW_026067908.1, forward strand.
GGGGGAAAGGAGATGGGACTTTTTGAACTGCATTCCAGGAAACGCAGATAGACAGACATCTCAGAAGAGAGAGGTTCCCTGTGGACAGAATAGTATGCATAAAGTCGTGGAGGCAGGAACTTCCCAGGTTTGCTTGAGTAAGAGGTACTTGAGTGAATGCAACCAAAGATGGGTAAAGAAAAAGCTTGACAGGGAGAAGCTACCAGTTAGGAAGATGTGAGCAGTGTAATGTGGTTTTAGCTTTGTTTTGGTGACTTGAATTAGAAACTGCTGTGTCCTGATCATTTTTGTAGGGCCAAGATAGCTACCATATTTCAAAAGTCAAGACTTCCTAAAGATGCTTCCTGACCCTCAGTTTACAGGGCCCTGTAATCCTCAGATCCAGGAAGCAACAGAAGTAAGAATATTAAATCTATTTTATATTGTAAAGAAAGGAGCCATTTAAAGGAGCTTATGCTATTTGCACCAAGAGGTAATGGTCGTCTAGTGGCAGAAATGGCCAGAGAGAGGATGACAGTGGGTGGGAAGCAAACTTATTCCTTGCTACAGGAAAAAAGATAGCACTTAAGCTCGTTCAAGCTCTGCACCAGGTGAATTCACTTTTCTGAGTTAGGTATCTGATGTTATCTTTTCAGCTTGGAGACCAAAAATCATGCCAAATGCTCTCTTATTGCAATCCTGGTATGTAGTAGGTACTCAATAAGTGTTCATAGAGTTGTCATAATGTGATTTTGGTGTCTTTTTTTTTTTCTCAAAAAAACCTAACTACAGTTTAGGAGACTTGTGAGTCTTAGATCTTTTGTTAACTTACAGGATTCTGTTTAGCCCAAATCACATAACTTTTCTGAGTTTAAATTTCTTTGTCTATAATATATAATTAATGCAACTTTATGTCTTAATAAGATCCATTAAACTATAATTTTATACACTCTATAGACAGGAAGCCAATATTGGCAGACCGGTAAGCTGTTGTTCCATGAAAATGCACTGCAATGCCTACTGTGTGTGAGCTCCACAAAGATAGCTAGCTCAGTGTGTCTCTGCCCTTAAGGTTTATCAGCAGCCATTGAACTTCTGATGTCATCGTAACAGGAGATAGTATGGGTATAGTGTCTCATACCATGTGTTCTATTTCGGAAGTGCTGAGAACAAAGTACCTGTCACATAACAGACAATCAAAAAAGATTTGTTGGGTTAATTCTGGCCTAGGAATCTGGGAAGAGAGAATTGGAGAGCCTTTAAGCCAAAGAATCACTACAGATTTTGTGACTGTATCTCCCTGCATAGATACCCTTATCTGAAACTTGGGCATATTCATCTGTCCCAAAGTCAGCGTTTTTGAGTTCCTAAAAGTGACGATAAAAAATAGTCAGTAAGAGCTTGAGAACTCTAATTGTAGGATTCAAGTTCTATCCAGTCAAAAGGAACGTTTCCCTCATAGTGTGGGGAAAAATATCCTTTGTTGGAGACACTTAAAGAACAGCAGGCCAGGGGTGGGCTTTCTTAGAGTTTAAAATAATAATAGTCATAATCATAGCTATGTCGCTAGTTTTACTGTGTCACTCACTAGCCTTATAGCCACAAATCATATTACTTTGAGGCCTCGGTTTACATATTTGCAAATTCGTTTGTATCTCTCAGGCTGTGGAGGTTAAATAAATCCATTTGTTGGGAACTTATGAAGAGTTACTATTGGGTAGTCTCTGAAGAACTAGTGGCAAAGGGTGCACTGTCCTCTGTCTGCAAGGAGCAGTGTGTCTGCAGTGGTACCAAAGAGGTGGCACTCAGACCCTGTTCACCTGCAAAGGCCACTGCTGAGAGAATGCAGCACCCCGTGGTGCCCCGTGGTATGTGTACTACCGTCATGTACATGACTCATTTGCGTTTCAAGATTATTGAGGCAACAGTGTTGCAATATCCATCTCTTTTGTCCCCTTTGCCTTTGGGTCTTAGCCTTGTCTATTGGCACATTGCTTCTTATACCATAGTTACTGGATAAATCCATCCCAATTCAGCAAATATTTACCAAGTCATTCAGGGTACTGTGCTGGGGAAGGGAGAGTAACGTTTGCCGAGCAGAAATAAATTGAAAATGACTTTGGAGCACAAAAGGGGACCAGCCTAGTGAGGTGGTGATATGCCAGTGCCGAAAATGCCTCTGATCTCTTCCAGACAAGAATAGAGACCCAAAGAAGACTCCACTGTGAGCCTGAAACAAAATACTAATACCAGTACTACTACTAAAAATAATAATAGGTTCTTCCCTCTTTCTGAGTGCTGTTTTGTTTATTTATTGTGGAGAGACCATTTATTGATTTGCGATCAGCACACGATAAGGGCAGTCTCTGTGATAGTTACTCTGTGCTGTGTGGCTCAGGAGCACGTCCTTCTGCCTTCTCAAGGCTCAGGAGACTCTCTGTGGCCTGGCAGTGCTCTCCTGTTCAGTTTCTATCATACAGCTCTCTCTGTCTCTCTCTCTGTCTCTCTCTGTCTCTCTGTCTCTCTGTCTCTCTCTGTCTCTCTGTCTCTCTCTCTGTCTCTCTGTCTCTCTCTCTCTCTGTCTTCTGCTTATACTCCACTGTGAAAGTGCACGCCACTGTTCCCTCACTATGCAGACAGATTTAGCATCCTTCTACTCTCTTACTTTGTTTCAACAGTTTCCATCTCACCTGGGAAGTCTTCCATCACTCACAGTGAGAGGAGGAACTTCTCTGCTAATGTTGTCAGTGACCTTCCGTCCTTGTCCTTCCACACCTCAGAAGCAATTACTGACTTACCTATTTGGACTCAGAGCCCCTTATCCTGATGCTTGGTTGTGACACTCTATTGCTCACCCAGCACAGTTCTGTAACTTTGGAGAGTGTCTGTTTACAAGAAACTTCCCCGGGCTGCTATGACTCACCTTTAATTCCTCTGTCATGCTTTTTTCTCCTGAACTCCTTCATTTCACCTGTTATCTGCACCACGCAGCTCACGGTGATAAATCACAATAATAGCGACCCTTTGTAGTGTGTGTTGGGATTTGAAAAAAAGAACTCTACTTGGGTTTCCTCTTCAATCTCATAGCAACTCTGGGAAGCGGGTATTTTTCCCCACTTCGAAGGGAGAGTACCGTGTAGCTCAAGTAAGTTGTATAAGGTCACAAAGCTAGGAAATGTCAGACTTAGAATTCAAAGCCTCCTCTGTGTCTAATTCAAAACCCACATGCTCTTTCCCATTTTGCATTACTCATTCTTTCGAAGGTAGGAAGTACTGCAGAAATTTAGCCTCGTGGTTATTAGTGGGGACTTTTGATCTAGAATGCATGAGTTCAAACCCCGACTTTATCAGCTGAAGCCTTAGACAAGTGGCTTCCACATCCTTGACTGAATCATTTATCTGTAAAGGAGACTTGTTAAGAGGGTTTGGTATACCAGTGTGTGTTAAGAACTTGAGACAGTGCTTGGCATACAAAGTGGCAATGGTCATTGTCATCATTATTATCATCCAGGTTAGTTTGTATCCCATTCTCAAATACTTGCTCAGGCCCTGCTATACACCAGACACTGTTCTTGGTGCTAAAGGTAACAGCAGTGACTGAGATAAGTCTCTGTCCTCATGGAACCTTTGTTTTAGTGGGAAAGGCAAACACAGAATGAGAAAATAGGTCTATAGTATCTGTTATTTTATAAAACGTAGCATATATTTCACATAATGAAATGCTATTTTTATAATAGGAGATAATGGTGTACAGAATAGGTTGTTGACACACAGTGAGGCTACTGTAGTTCAGCCAATGTCTTGATCCTACCTGGCAAGCTAGAGTTATCAATGCCCTGTTCTGAAAGATGGAGCTTCGTATGTCCAGTTCCTGGTTGGGGTGGGGAGAGGTAGCTGTATTAGGGGCAAGATGCCATCTCTAGACTATAAAAGGAAGTCATAAAACTAGGTTAGGATGTCTGGGTCTTAGGGAAAGATGACACAGAGAACTCATAAGTAGGCCAGGAGTCCCCACCAATGAGGAATAGGCTCTTTTTATTGTTCTGTATTTGGCTGTGAAGTGGAATATATGTCCCAAGAAAGTCACGGGGTGTTAGCCAGTCATCAAGCAAAGGACAGTCTCAGCCAGGGTATCTTGTCAAGGAAGCCTGTGATATTTAGTTCCCACATAGTTCCCTGTGACAGGCTGAGCCTAGAGGGTGTGGCAGGCCCTGCCATTGCTTAGGAGTGGTCTGCTGAGGAAGAGCGTACGTACCCTTTGGAGTCCCGGAAACATGAATTTTATTCTTCACCTACTTAGTGAGCTGTGGTCTTGTCAAAGTCTCGAAGTTGTCTGAGCCTTGATTTCCTTCTGTCTATAAAACAAGGCATGATACTTACACCAGAGGTTTGTTTAGATGACTACTGAAGTTAGCATTTGTCTTCAGAGTCTGGTGGATAGTGAGCAGTTAATAAAGGAGGGTTTTCAAAACTACTCTTTCTTGCGTGGGTGTGCACTTTAGGTATTGGTCATTACTTCAGGACCCACAGGGAGAGAGTTAAACTGAAATATGAGCGCTACATCCCAGCCCACGGCTTTCAAAGACCAGAGTAGATAATCTCAAAACTAGGACTGTCTCATCTCAGAAAGGATTGTGGATGCCACAGGAAAAGAAGACTTGATTTGCTTCACATCAATGTGATAGAGGCTGAAGCCACCAGTCTCTACTACAAAGCCTTGTTGTCTCCCTCTTCCTGGGGTCAGGAACCCTTAGAAGCCTGAGGCTGTGTGAAGAAAAGTATCTGATAAAAGGACTTTGGACTCTGCAATGTTGTAAGGATTTGGAGTTCAGTTCTTTCTTGTAGTAAATTAAGTATCTCCTTTTTAATGGGAGGGGAGTCTAGGTAGAAGAGACTGATTTACTTTCATAGGTCAGAAGTACTCGTGGAGGACTCATTATTAGAACTATAGATAAATCTATTTGATGTTCCAGTGTGAACAACTAGAGATGTTTCATTTTAAAATATAGACATAAACCTTGCTGACTTTTAAATCTCCTTGCCATTGTGTATGGTAGTCCACAAAATTGCATTAAGTTTTTGAGAGGGAGGATGGTACAGTTTATTCTCATCCCACAGCTCTGGGTTTTCCTTTAGCAACATGTAGACTTAAAATTACTCTAAGAACAAAGCTCCCCAAAAAAACAAAAGTAAGAAAAGAATAATTACCTCAGCATTTGCCAGGATACTTTTCACGGAAGAGCTTTAGATCAAGTCCTAAATATTTTCTCCCTCTTGTGGCTACTGGCATATTAGTATTGTGATTCTTCTGGAATTTATTTTACCCTGTTGGCCACCAGTTCACATTTATTTTGATCTTGATACTTTGTTCATCCAAAATAAACAGAACAGGAAGAATGAAGAAAAGACTTGATAAAAAAAGACTTTAAAATAAAGAAGAACTTGTTCCTCTGCATGCCCAGGGGGCTGATACTGGGGGGAAAGGTCTCCTCCTATATGAACCTAGCCCCCTGCTCCTGAATATACCCTGACCATTTGTCCATTCCATGGGTGATGGTTGGGTTCTGTATTATATGCAGAGGACAAGAAGTTGTTCAAAATTCACACTCTACTTACAAGGAGCACAAGTCAGTGGAGGGATAGGTGGTTTTAAAAAAAGTAAGATGATGCCCTGAATACATTGGACCTAGGGAGTGATGAGCACCAGAGTTCAGTGGGGACAGGAAATACCTAAGGCTGTGTGGGTCAGAGCAGGCTCCAGGAATTTTTGCAAAATGACACAGTCTGTTAGATTAACAATGGGTGGGCACTTATGTAGAGGCGTGGGAGAAGCTCATTGCAGAAGATACTCAGATAGTGACACTTGTTTCATGGCATTTTGAAACTGTTTGTAGCCTTGTCTATGAACCTCTAGGATGAACTCTAGGGGGCAGCCAGTGATCAAGTGGTGTGGAGCTCAGTTATCCAACAATAATAATTCACTTCATCTTCTCCATATTCATATGAGCTATATCATCATTATGTTATCAATATGCCCATATTGCTCTTGCAATGACTTGTCCAAGTACATACAGCAATCAAGAACTTGATGCTGAGTAGTAAAACTCTAATGCTCACGTTAACTATTGTACTATATAATAAATAATTCATAAATATGTGGCTAGGTTTTAACTGAACAGATGTAGATGATTGTACAATTATTTATTTATTCATTTGCCTAAGATAAATGCATCTAGGCATGCTCCAGATATAATGGTTGTGCAGGGAAATGGTAAGAGCACCCATTGGCTTTTTCTTGGACTTGCATGACATACAGCAGTCTCAAAGCAGGTATGTTGAATCACGACTGCCAGCCCAGCCTTTTAGGAAACTAAGCCCGAAAGATGAAGAGTTCCAGGCCAAATGAGGCTATCAATACCTTGACCAAAAAACAGCAAAAGCAATACTTCCCATGAGTGGAACTGTTCCCTGGGCTCTTTACTTCCAGAAGGTACTAAACACCGCAGCCAGATTCAGACCCATAATGAAAACGAATTCCCTAAGCTGTGAGTTTGGGACTGAGACAGAGGAGATCATAGGTGGGAAGATTGCAGAGATGAAGAGACGAAGCTGTTACGTGGCCTTACCCAGAGAGCGAAAGGCCATGTACTTAAAAATGCAGTCTTTTGGGTCCATTTGAAAACAATTAAGCGGCACAATAATGCTAGGGGCAGTATGGATTTAAAAGGATGAAGCACTCCTATTTCTAAATGGATTCTAAAAAGGACAGATAAGGGGAGGTTTGCAGTAGAGCAGAGTGGCGGAGGACAGCAAGGACAGCAAGCAGCTTTGGCTGCGGGAAGCAGATGAGGACCCAACGAGCCATCCATCCCTCCAGGTATGCTGCCCGTAGAGCCCAGACTCAGAACTAGGTCTTCACTAGTCTCTGAGGTTGCAAAGAAGTCAAACATATCAGCAGCCATCAAGGAGCTCGCTCGCAGTCGAGCCATAGAGGAAGAGAGGAGTGTGTAAATGGCGAGAACAGGGTGTGTAGAAGGGGTAACGGTGTGAGCTGTGAAGAGAGCATGGGAGATGCCTCGTCAAGCATGGCGGCCGAGAGAGTAGATCTTCTTAGGCCAAGAGGAATGCTAGAACAGAACAGCACGGAGCAAACACAGTGAACTCCGGTTTCTCACAGTCAGCTCCCAAAGGCCGCAGGAAGGCCGTCGCCTGGAATGTGCTTCCCAGCGCGTATGGGACATGTAGTGGGTAAAGGAGGAAGATGAAGTCAGTGGTTGGACGTCAGACTCCAGCCCTGCACCGTCTTAGCAGGGACAAGTGGCCGTGCTTTTCACTTATTCTCAGTAAGGGAGGCTGTACCCAGCTCTAACGATCAGCATGAAGTTTCAGTGAAGTAATGAGCATCAATGTAATTTGATGCATTCTATTTATTTATTTATTTATTAGTTTTTCGAGACAGGGTTTCTCTGTAGCTTTGGAGCCTGTCCTGGCACTAGCTCTTGTAGACCAGGCTAGCCTAGAACTCACAGAGATCCGCCTGCCTCTGCCTCCCGAGTGCTGGGATTAAAGGCGTGCGCCACCACTGCCCGGCTGATGCATTCTTTTTTAAACAGGGATTCTTTGGGAGTCAACTCCTTTTCTTCTGGGGGACGAGCACTAGCTATGTTTTCTGGTCTCCCCACCACTCTTCTCGGACTGCCCCCTGGGAGACCCACTTTGCACATGCTCGGTCAGTGGGACTGCTCCCTCGGGGTTCACAATGGAAAGAGCAGTGTGGAGGGTAGGACAGGAACTGTAGAGACCTTCTGTGGCCACATTCTGAAACTATCCCTGAATGGCTGAGCCTGTCCTTAGGGAAACCAGAAACAGTAATGACTGGGCTTATTTGTATTTAAAATACCTAAGTTTATTCACTGTAAAGGATTTCTTGAAAGGGCAAAAAATGCCAGAAATTATGTTGGTAAATATCAAAACGGACTTTCATTATTCATTTTGTTGAATTCCTTTAACCTCCCACCTTTGCTGTGTGTCTTCCTGCCTAGTGTTAGCATGAGAACTTAGTGTTTGTAAAGCCATGTGCAGATGGGGGAAATAGCTACCAGCTTAGGTAATAGACAGCGAGGTCTCAAATGTTCTTTTCTGTTTCCAGTATCAGATACCATAGACAAACCTTACCAGCCATCAGATTAGTGACCTTGGTCACCTGCAGCGTGTTTGGTAGGGGCTCGTTTTTGTATGCTAATTTGGACAAGGGGGATAAATGAGTATTGGGGGCTTTCGGTGTGCCAAGCTCTGGACCAGATATCTTCCAACTGTTATGTTTAATCTTCATGGAACAGATTGGCTTGTTTGCATCTTTTGTATAAGTGAATTTAAATCATACTTCGGAGAGTCTTAAAGGGCTAAAGCAAGGTCAAAGCTGGGCATTGGTTTCCGGAGGCAGGTCAGATCAGTTCCTGTGTTTTGTACATTATACCATGAAGACTTCCGATTAATATCCTTCCTTTAATACTTATTTATTTGGCAGTATTTCCCAACTAATAGACTACTGTTTTTCTAACACTATTGAGTTATATTTTATGCTGTTTGGAGTTTTCCAGAGGTATAGAAAAGGGAACTGAGTATTTCAGAGTTGGATTCCAGTCTCAGGGACAGCAAACACTGCAGTGAACTGCAATGACAATAACCGGGGTTTCATTTTTCCGTCATGTGTAATGTAAGCGTACTTCTATATCTGTAAATGGAGAAAATGTCAGGATCCACTTAGCCACTGTGTGAGACGGGAGTGAGGTCGTGAAGACACCGTCACCGTCTCTCCACTCATTACATACTCACTGCTGCTGTCATTGGACGGAGCCCGGGAACTGCTTCACTAAACATTTTCCTGGACAATCCAGAAGAACTTCTGAATCAGTATCACAACAGGATCTTCGTTTATTGAGAATTATCCCAGTTCTGGGCAAGGACTTTGTGAGGGTTTGTATAGATCTCTCCACTACATCTTCTATGACTTTGTGTACTAACTATTCATTTGCTTATTTATTTACTTCCTTGGAAGTCAGAACTCTTTTTCTACCCCTTCAGGTGCCTGGCCTTAATAGAAAGAATCATCTCTGACCTATGGAACAAGCCCGTGGATCTGACAGCACTTAGCTGGCTTCTGTTCCTTGAACTGTTTTTGTTTATTCTGCTTTTAAGAGCTAGCTTCAGTGTAGGAAAGGGATATTTAAACAGAGTGCTGGAACATAAACATCCAGTTGTGGCTTAAAACTTGCTTTCAAATGCACCTGTAAAACTCGACAGGAGATTCCACGTGTTTTGTTAGCCGTTGCTGTTGTTGCTGTTGCTGTTGTTGATTTGGTTTGGTTGTTGTTTTTATTCTAGGATAAAAAGAAAAAAAGGCTATGTCTAGAGTTGGGACAGTTTATCAAGCAGATTGCAGCTCTGATTTCGAAGGACGAGGTGCTATATTCAAAGAACTCAACTTTTCCCAGTACCTATTTCACGAATGCATAGCATGTCCAGCTTTTGCTAGAGGCATAGTAAATTAGTCCTAAAAAGATCTTATGAATGATAAAACTTTGAGATTTTGTGTTCCAAAAAGTCTTACTATTTGTGAATTTTTAAAATTCCAACTAGTGCTGTTTCAAAAGCATGTTTGGAAAAGAGAAAAGGGCTGTAAAGAGAAAATATTAAGTTTAATCTCTACTATATAAAGTTCCTTTTTATGAGGTAAATCATAAAATACATTGGTAGATATTTTTAAATAGAGAAACCAGGAGATTAGGCAAGCAGGATAAAAATTCCAAAGGTAAATTCCGAAGAAAGGTTCATGTTTTATTTATCTGTGTATTTCTTGGGTTTTGAGACAAGTTCTCACTGCGTAGCCTCAAGCCCATAGCAATCCTTCTTCCTCCCTCTCCTGGGTGCTGGGATTACAGGTGTGCGTAAAATTTCTCAGTGGGGCATTGTGCTCTTTATACTCAAAGAACTGCAGGTTTAGCGTTCGTTTCCCTAATAATATATTTTTAAGATCCCCAAAATGACTCTGTTTGGTATCTTCAAACGAAAGAAATCCCATCCCACCGAGGCCTGAGTATATTAGCAGCTCGTGGGAATAAAGAATTTACCTCAAAGTAAACAGAAATATTTTGATACCTAATGATTTTTCCCTCCCCGTTTTGGTTCTTGTCTGTGAGGTTTTTTTTGAATAAACAATGTATTGAGGGGATCCCCATATGGAGGAGTGGGGCTTTGAAAGCCTGGTGCAGAATGCAGCTTGACGGTGTCACATATTTACAAGACGTCCTTGAAGATGGATCACAGAACAGAGATCAGGGAAATTTTGGCAGCTGCAGTTGGGAAAATAAATGGCTGTTGTGTGATTGGGCAGATCCTGAAAGCAGGCTCCTGCTCAAACCATGTAATTAAGAAAAGTGGGAGCTTTTGTCCAAGTGCAGAATGTTCATAATCTCCGAGTTTGTCAGCCGGAGCTGCTAGAATGGATCAGTGCTTTCTGCTCCCGCATCCAGGGAGCGGTTTTCTTATAAATCATCTTCTCTCCTTGCTGTCCTCGTGAAGGTTGCTGCCAGGCGATGAAGCAGATGTGAGGCTGTAACCTTGCTAATTCGTGTTGATTGAAGTAAAGGAGAGACTGGACGGACCAGAGATTGTGTCAAGAAATGCCATGGCCTCTGATGTAGGAAAAGGGTGTGGCCGACGAGCGCTGCTGCCTGATGGCTCTGGGGAGGAGGAAGAGCCACTCTTAGTTCAGTGGCTCCAAACTGGTTTGAAGGACTGGGATCATTTTTTTTTCTTTGTTAAAAAATTATCTCCCTTTCAGGTACAAAAGCGCTATATTCTTATAAAAGCAAGGCAAATGGGGGTGGGGGATACAGATACAGATAAGTACACAGCCGTGGCCTGTAATCCTAGTGCTTTAGTGTTAGTGGTTTTATTTCCCTCCTGGTCTACGAATATTAAAATAATGGAGATGATGTCCTTTTTCCTCTTCTTTTATTACACAACTCCTACGTAGTTTCTCATGTAACAAAAACCCACTATAAGCACAGTCTTAACGCCCGCAGAATGCTGTTTCTAAAGCTATACTAGTTGTTTAACAGTGGCCGCCTCCCTTGTCAGCCTCTTGGTTTGTTATTTTGTTTTGTATACCTCATGGTGTCCACCTTAGACCCTTCCCCTAAATAGAAATATAATGCAGAAAAAGGTTGTGGCAACTTCGATTTCCCCAGTGACGGCGAGGAAGGCTGTTTCATGGCACTCAAGGCTTGACTGTGACAACCCTCGAGCTTCTCTTTATGAGGTGAACATGCTACACACAAACACTTGCTCCAGCTCAGGGCTGCAAGCCCACCTCTGCTGATTTGGTAGGTTCTGCTTTCACTACTCCTGCTCAGCCTGCCCAGAGAATGTGAAAGGGGATGGTCTCCAACCCAGTTCTGTCAAGCCAAAAACTCTCATGCTCTTTCCCCAAGAAAAAGGGAAGGAGGGGACGGGAGGAAAGAGAAGGGAGAGAGGAAAGTGAGCATGGTGCCACGTACCACATGGTACCATGTGTATAATCTGAGCACCGAGGAGGCCGAAGAGATCACTAATTTGAGACCAATCTGGGCTACATTATGAGATTTGGAGAGGGGACTAGCAAATAATGTTCCAATAAATTTCCTCTTTTTGCTAGCGAGCGTGCAGGCAGAGCCTGTATGGCTTCACTGTGGGTATGGTTTTTCTGTGTCCATGCACTTATACGTGGAGATGCTGAGAACCCTTTCCTTTCGCTGAGTGGCTCTAGCCCCAGCTGTAAGCAACCTCTGTCATAGACTAGCACAGCTGGAAGAGCGTGTGGTGTTGTACAGTTCCCCTTGAAAAAGAGAAGATTTTTCACTGAGATATTTCTAGAAACCCACTCCCTCTAGTGTCCTTCCTCCTTCCTCCTCATCCTCACACCCACAGTCTATGTTAAGACAATAGTATTCATTTTTAAAATAAAACCTATTTCTACATCGATTTCTGAAATCTAATTATAAGTCTAAAATTGAAATTCAGAAATATGCTTGCTTTTTACAGCTAAAGCTCAGTGATTTTACCCACACTCTGAGCCACTAGCTAGGTGTTTTATAAATACACAATACTATGTTTACATGAATTTTGCCATTGGCTATTGCTTATGAATTTAATCAGAAGATAAATCTGACTTAATCAGTCTGTGGGCAGTTTTTCAAATGATTCATTAACTACTCTTTGTGTGAAAGATGAAAATAACATATTTACTCTCCCAACTGCTCCTCATCCCAACAGGTACCCATAGCTTATCATTATGCATTTGGATTATTCCATCCACACTAAATATCAGGTTTGAAAGGCTTAGCAAGCGGGAATGCAAAGGGAAAAAAGGGAATTTGTTTCCAGGGGAGTGTGTGTGTGTGTGTGTGTGTGTGTGTGTGTGTGTGTGTGTGTATGCATTGTAGGTGATTGGTGTCCAGCTCAGTTCTGCCAAGCCAAAAAATTCTAATGTTCTTCCCCAAGAAGACGGGAGGGGAAGGAAGAGAAAGGAAGGAGGCAAGTGAGCATGGTACTACATGTTTATAATCTACGTACTGAGGAGGGTGAAGAGATCGCTAATTTGATATATATAAATATATATATGATCTAATGTTTTTTACAGGAAGCTTGAGCTTGTCCACCAAATTATATTTATATTAAAATGAAAATAAGGAAAGCATTCTTCCTAGTTCTCTAGGATGAAATTGCCTTTATTTCCCAGCCATTTGGAAAGGACTGGCTTGTGGTGGGGAGGAACAAAGAAGTTGCTTCATCTTTCTGGTGAACTTGACAATCACTCTGCCCCTCATCTCTGAAGAGCTCGCCATCAAAGTCTTAAAATCGAACACCCACGAGTTTACTGGCATCACCAAGATGGACACACCAAGAAATCATTTTTGGCCCAGAGTGAAGCTCTAGACAAATCTGTAGGATGCAAAGGAAACCTGAGCTTATTTAGGAGAGAAAAAAAAAAACCATGTGGTGTATCTGGGGAAGAAGATTAAATCTTGGATTTCTGTGAATTTAAAAATAATGCCTAAGAGAAATTAAAGTTTAATGACTGTTCCCTATCCATGCTGGCCTTCTCCTTTAAGGATGAATGCTTCTGTTCTCCCCAGCAATGGCTGGGTTTGGGCTTTGTTTTTTTTTTTTTTAAAGCCCTGCTTACCTGTGCTGAGAGCACATCTGCCCTGTGTGCTGCTCATCTCCAGCCTGGAAGATGCCCTGAGCCTCCCTCCCCATCACACACAGCCTTGAGCCTCCCTCCCCATCACACACAGCCTTGAGCCTTCCTCCCCATCACACACAGCACTTTGCTTAGGACAAGGCATTTCCACCAGGACCATGGCTGGCGACTGTGTATCAGAACATCATAGAACTAGGTGAGTGTAGTCCATCCCGTGCTTTGGGTCTCGAGAGGAGTCAGCAGGGAGTTTTGGGGAAGGATTACTTAAAGGGATGAGTATAGCTGTTTATTACTAATTACTTTCCTACCTCCAATCTTTCCTGCTTGAACCCCGGATAGGCAGGGATCAGATTAGTTTTTGTTTGTTTGTTTCCCCAACTCCTAGAACGAGCCTTGGCCTGTGGTACTGTTCAGGAAACATGTGCTGAACAGAATACACGTGTTGCAAGGATATGCTGAGAATTTATTGCCCCCTAACTTCCTAGAGTAAATAGGTCTTCCGGGCTATTTGTGCATCTCCTCAAAGGTATTATTAAGCTGTCAGAGTTTTTTTCCCTGGTTGGAATTAAATGGTTTCCTAGAGTTTTCTAGTTGCCTTCCAGCAGACTCTACACACACTTGGTGTAAATACTGTGAGGGACCAGAGTGCAGTCTTCAGCCAGGACCCCTTGGACCAGCACGGTCTTTGTGTCCACTAGAATCTAATTAGAGAGCACTGTTATTGGGGTCTCAGGTTTGCTTTTTTGCCTCACCTGGAGGGATCAGGGCATCCATCTCAGCCCTTCCTCTCAAAGCTATTAATAGCATCTGCTCCCTTCACACTGAATCATCACGGAGAAGGTGTCGCATTTAAAAAGAAAAAAAAATAGGATTAACCTGAAGGGACTGGAGAAAAGTAAAGCCCATTGAAAAAAGCACAGGTGAAGCAAGAAATTGGAAATGTTGTGTGGGCATTTTTAGTATCTTTAAAAAGGAGTAAGAAGAGAAGTAAAGGTTTATTCCTAAAATGATGTCTGTCTTCAGGACCACAGCCCCTCGTGTGAAACTGTCTAACTTCGGGGATTTGCTCCTCAGGCATTTGAAAGGCAGGTAGGATGCAATAGGGGAGACTACCCCAGGAGAGTCAAACACTCTGTATGTCAGAGTTTCAGACGGGTTAAGAAGGAAATGCCTACAAAAAGAATTAGGACTTTTATTTTTGTTTTCATGAATAATTTAAATCTATTTCTTTAATGGTTTGATTCAGTGACCGCCCTTGGTAAACATTATTCTTCATGCTCTTGGGAACACTTGCTCTATTACATAAGGGTTAAGCTTGTATATATAATTTTTCAAAAAGTCCTTATTCCATGGTGAAAGGGTACCTTTAAATATTAGTGGTAATATTTAACCAAATCCATGCATCTGCGTTGCCTGTGTACACCTGAGACATGGCTGCAGTCAGTACATTTCTTCAGCATCTCTGTAGTCTCTGGGACTGCTGACATTTAAAGAGGCGTGAAAGGAACATTATATTCTTGTGACCTTCTTCGGTTCTTTCCTCCTGATTCTTTTGCATAAATTGAACGGTGAGACCACACCTCCACCAGCAAAGCAGAAGCCAGGGCCTGAAAGCACACACTGAAGGCTAGACATGGGCCAGCCCTGGGCCAGGGAAAGATGAATGATGGCAGTATATTCTATGTCAGGACAGATTCCTGTGATGTAAATTTGTGGCCTTTTATTTGCCTCATGAAGTAAATCTTGAAAGTGTAAACTGGGTTAAAATACAGAAATACCACAACAATTTATGGTCAGGCTGCCATTTTTATGGACAGTATTGGAGCAAGGGCACAGTCTGTGATAGCTGGCAGGATTGATGGGGGAGGGAACTGTGCATTACCTCTGACGTGGCTTGGGACTTTACACAGTGACTGTTCCTAACGGGAATAGGAAGATGAGGTTTGTAACTGCAGCCTGACGTTCCTCCAGAGTGAACAGTCTGAAGTCTTAGGGAGGACTGGCAATGTGGAAAGAACTCACGAGCTCATAGACCAGATGTACATTCAGTTCTTAAGTACACTTTCAGAATTTTAGAATGGCCTTGCTTAATATACTTCAGCGTCTTCCATAGATAAGAATATGCTTTCTCTCTGATGTTTGAGCCCTTCAGCCACAAACATTTGTTTGGCCAATAAGTGAATTAGTTCTAAAAGCAAGAAAATATATGAAAAGCATGACTTGGTAGGGAAGAAGGCATTCTGCCCTGGGATTGCATTGCTACTCTAGGCTTTTCTGGTCTATGATGTGGGATTCCCCTCTGTATGCTGTGAATATGTTTTATTATCATTGGTTAATAAAGAAGCTCCTTTGGCCTATGGCAGGGCAGAATATAGCAAGTGGGTCTTCCAAGCAGAAATAGAGGAGGAAAGAAGGCAGAGTCGGAGAGACACCATGTTGCTGCCCAAGGAAAAACAGGTTAACAAGCCACAAGCCTCGTAGTAAAATCTAAAATAATAGAAATGGGTTAATTTAAGATGTAAAGGTTAGTTAATAAGAAGCCTGGGCTAATAGGCCAAAGGGTATGTAATTAATACTCAGCCTCAGGATGGTTATTTCATAAGTGGCTGCAGGAGCTAGTGAGCGGGACCCAGTGGGTGGAGAGAAACTGGTCCAGAGGACCAGCGGAATGGAGAATATTTGTAGCTACAGGTCTGACTGCCAAGCCTGTTTCCTGGGTCTTGGTTTTTGTCCTTCTTCCTGTCCATCTAATAATACTGATGTCTTTCATTAATAATACTTGTACAGGGATTACCTGTATGACAGTTCATTGAGAGCAGGTACCATTTTCATGCCAGTAAAATCAAAGGATGTCGGGGTAACCAGGCTCTACTCGCTCCCTTATGAAATGTGGTTGGAGCAAGGGTATAGAGGGGAACCTGGTGAGGACCTGGATACTCTTAATCCCAGTTTTCTTAACTAACTGTTCTCACCCTTGGTATGAGGAGTAGGGCAGTAAATGGAGGAAGTAGGACCGGTTTCTAAGCTGATCAGGAAGTTAAGAGAAAAGCCTTGGGCTGGCAAGATGGATCAATGAGTCAAGTCATCTTGTTACCACCCCCTCCCCCCAACAAACACATACAGTAATAAATGTAATAAAAAAATTTTTGAGGGAGAGAAAAGCGTGCTTTTGCTACACCGAGGGACTGGGAAATTGTCAGAAGGTTAAATAGGAAGACTTCATTTGGGAGTTTTCAGTCTAGCAGCAATAAATTGGCATTCTAGGGAGGAAAGGCTATGACATCCAACAGGTGTCTGCTACATCCATGCCAGCCAAAGGTTTAATCATCTGCCTGAATGAATTTGAGGTAGAGATTAAAAAGTAGAATTGCAGTTTCTAAGAAGAGTGGTTTCCAGGGCCTAGACAATGGGGAATGTGGAGTTACTGTGTAATGGACACAGTTTCAGATTTTTAAGAAAAAAGAACTCTGAAGGTGGACTGTGGTGGTCCAATGTGAATCTCCCTGATACAAATGAGTTATACACTCAAAATAGCTGAGTGATAGATTTCTTGCTATACCCATTTTACTGCAAGGGAATTTTTTTAATCTGCATTTGAAATAATATCCAAAGGTATGCCTGGTATATAATAGATGCTTCCTAAGTGACAGTTTGTTCTGTCCTCTTTATGTGTATAAAATGGAGATGATATTTAACACAGGTGGCTGTGTTTTGCAAGGATCCAGGGAGCTATTGGATACATGAGGATGTTCATTTTTTCATCCAAGTCTTTTATTAACAACCTACTTATTATCAAGCCTTGTTCTGTATGTAGGATGTAGATACTACAATAAGCAAGGATTATGATCTCTGTTCTGTGGACTGTAAAGTCCAGGTCCCTGTTCCTTGTGAGCAGTAGATTGCCAGACCCAGAAAAGCCTGGAGTCAGATCTGCTTCTGGTTCTCTGTTCACGTGCACTGCTAGAATATGCCCCCCTCAGCACCACAGAAAAGAGAAGCAAGTCTTCCTTTGAATGGCTATTCCTGTGTTGTCACAAGAGTAAATGAGGAACTGGAAATATGGCTCAGAAGTTAAGAGCACTGGCTGCTCTTCCAGAGGACCTAAGCTCAATTCCCAGCACCCACATGGTAACTTACAACCATCATTAATGAGATGTGGTTCTCTCTTCTAGTGTGCAGCATACATGCAGGCAGAACACTAGATAGATAGATAGATAGATAGATAGATAGATAGATAGATAGATAGATAGATAGATAATAGATAGATAGATGATAGATAGATAGATAGATAGATAGATAGATAGATAGATAGATAGATAGATAGATTAGAAAAAACAGAGTAAACAATTGTGGTGTCCTGGTGATCCAATCCCATCTCTCACTTTAAGTAGTAACCTTGAGCCAGTCATTTCCCTCATCTGGTTCAGTCTCCTCATCATTGAAATTATGGCACTGGGTTTGTGGTCACTGATGTTCTCTGACCATGGCTCCTTCTCTGTAGGTGTATATTTCCAGGCCCTACCTCAGAGCCTAGCACATCAGGCCTCCCTCGCTGTCCATCCAGATCTAACCATAATAGAAATAAACCTTTTTATGTGCAAATGATCTGTTATGTTGGGGAAGTAGAGCTATAGGTGGATTAAATTCTGCGAGGCAGCAATGGGGGCAGCACGAAGGGCAGAGAAGATATCCGCCTTGCCCACCGGCAGCAAGCATGGGAGTGCCTCCAGAAAGGCTTGTGCAGTCTCTGTTTCTCACCTTCCCTGCAGAGATAAACAACCTGGCCATGAGCTGGTAGCTGCGTGTCTGCAACCTTCCCTCTTGCTTGTGTTTTATATATATATATTTGCAGAAGAGTGACGGGAGGGGCGAGTGAAGGTGTCGAGTGGAAGTAATTAGTCATTCAAACCGTCGACATTTTCAATGGCAGGATTTGAGTGCCTACGTTATTGTGCGCCGCTCTAATAGTTTATCCCTGAAATTTTCTGCCTGTATAATGTTTCTTAAAATATATCAAGGGAACATAAAAGATTTAATGCCGTGCTTTGTGCAACCATTAGAGTTGGAAGTCAACTGAACCTCCTCGAAGCTCTATCCCGGATGCTGACAGCAAATTCTGTTCTTAATTGCCATTCAGAAGAGGGAAGGAGGGCAAGCTCGGGGCTTGGAGTCCGGTCAGCTGCGAAGTTGGCTGTGAGACCCACCCGCACAGAATGTTTCACTGAAGTACGTGTGTGTGTCGAGTAAATGATATATTTATTTGCAATAAAAAGCGGGTACTACGAGAATGTCATCGATGTTTTCCTGAGGAAGCAGGTGTTCTGATTTTGCCTAGCCAGCTTCTGTGCTTGTTTGAGGATGGGCTCCCCACCAAATGTGTTTTTGTTACCTCTGGTCCATTTCCCAAAGTAGAGAACACAGGTGTCCTCCCTTTAGTAACCTTAACATGCTGCAGCTTCATATCCACGTTTTCAACATCTTTATCCCTTAGTGACTTCTCTTATTTTCAGGTAATGTTTTCAAAGTCTTCATTCATTCAGAAGCCAGATTCAATGCTGACATTTTAAATTCCTGGTTGTTTTTTTTTTTTTTAATCCTGTGATGCATTCTGGAATGAACATTAACACCAGTGAGGGGTCTCTTGACATGGTCTACACAACACAATTCCAAAGTTTTCTCAGCTTTTAGACTACAGTCTTACTGAAAATGCTGTGTGTGTGTGTGTGTGCATTTTCACCAGTTCTTCCGGATACACAAGAATAACTGTTTAGCATGTGTTTGCAGAGAAAAGAGAGAGCCACCTCTACCAAGAATAACCTGACCTAATTTATGCCGCCGTCTGTGGAAGTAGCTCAATGGTGAACGCCGCATTTCATGGCACTTTTTCAAATGTTAGGGTTCAGTTGGGGTTGTCTAATATGTGATAGGGCTCCACTCTGGGAATTGGTGTGAATTAGGAAGCCCACATAGGATGTAAGGAGATCTAGACGCTGAAGGAGGAGCTGAGTTACTCCGTGTAGACTTGGCACTGCCTGGGGCTCTCTGGAACAGTTTTACCTGTGAGAGGCTGGTGTGGGACCAGTGCTTTCACCACGTGTCCATCTGTGAGATGAGCATCCAGCAAATGAAAGATGAGCCTGGTAGATGTCTCTGAGCATGCTTCAGTGTGGCATACATTCTATATATTCCACCATCAGCACCAGAAAAGCTGCCGTGACCCAGGCTGTCTTCTTGATGTCTTGCTGGAGCTATAAGGAGGATAATGTGAGAAAGGTCATTAGCAAGAGAGGGGTGCCGCAGATTGTGTAGCAGATTTGGGGAGAGTAGTTGAAATGTGGGGTATGGTTAAAACAAAATCCAGAAACTGGGTAGCTTTGAGGTTCGGTCAAAGAGTCCTCCTAAAATGCCTGAATTCTGATTTTCAGGTTCATTACCTAGTTGGCAGTGTTGGCTGTGCGGGTTATCTGGGACACCTGACTTGAAGAGGAGTGGGACAACACAGAAAATGGAGGCTCTGCACGGGCCCACACAGTCCAAGGGTTGCACCAGGGGAGACCAGCCAGGGGTTCTGCTAATGCCCTTGTAACTTCATTTCCGTAGCACACTCCCCAGCAACCCTTACTCTTCTCCTGGGCCTAAGCTCAAGGGTAAAGCAGCTGACTAAGCTTTCCAGGTATAGTTTTTACCAGTCTTGAGGACAGACTCAGCTAAAATTCTTCTCAGAAGCCTGTCACTTCCTCTTTGTGGCTTGTATCAGCTTTCTGGTACCCTACAGTTGACCTGAGGCCAAGAAGAAAGTTCTGGTGGTGTGAGAAGTAGAGACACCTAAGTTACTTACATGACGTAGGTAAAGAACCTTAGACAGTCTGCATCTTCCCCGAGCTGCTTTTCTTTGGCTCCTCTCAAGACTCCACGGGTTTCTTCTGGTTTCGTTTCCCATATGTAACCATCAAAAGAGGAAATAAAGTGACAGTCACCTGTGCTGGAGATGGAGAGAAAAAATAGTTAGGATGCCTCTAGGCACTTTGTGTTCCAGACACCCCGTAGATAAGAACTCTCATTCTAAAGGTGGTGGTGCCTGCTGGTCGTCATTCTAGCTCAGCAGAAAAGGCTGTGGGGCTCAAAGCATTGGGGTGACCCACCTGAGATCACTGGCTAGTGCGTAACCCACCCAAGGTCACATGGCTAGTGCACAACCCACCTAAGGTCACATGGCTAGTGCGTGTTTGAACTAGAATTTTAAGGCAACTTGACTCAAAATTACATTCCTGTGGGGATAAGGTGACTCACCAGGTAAGAGCACTTCCTCCCAAGCTTGAAAGCCTGAATTTAATCCCAGGAAACCACACAGTAGAAGGAGAGAACCAACTCCTGCAAGTTATCCTCTGACCCCACATGTATGTCATGGTAAGCTGACACATGCATGCATGAACACACACACTAGATAGATAGATAGATAGATAGATAGATAGATAGATAGATAGATAGATAGATAGATAGATAGTTATTAAAATATGCTAGCCAGGCATCACATGACTTATGCCTTTAATCTCTGCATTTGGGAGGCTGAGGCCAAAAAATCCTGAACTGAAGATTAGTCTGAGATACATATATGTGTGTAGATACAAAAAAAAAATGTAACAAAAATGCTCATAGCAACACTGTCTCAAAACAACATTAAAAAGAAAGAAAAAATATTTTTTTTTACTACACCACTCTGCTTTAGCTGATAAAATGAATAAAAACAGAACTTTATAAAAAGTCACCAAATATTGAGAAGAATGTGGAACAGCCAAAATGTTCATTCTCTGCAGGCAAGAATGTTACGTTTGGGTAAGCACTTTGAAAACCCAATGGCAGTATCCACTAAGGCTTATCATACATATCCCTTACGACCCCAAAATTGGAATCCTAGAAATGTGTGTAGATATACCAAAAGACACGACAGCAATACTTATGCTATATCCAAAGTAAAAGCAGCAGATAAATAAGATATGTTAGTTACATACAATGGAATTATCTGTGGCAGTGAAGAAGAATGCCTATGGCTATGTGTAACAACACAGAAAACACTTTAGATGTGTGACAAACCACAAAAGAGTACATGTGGTACTATTATGTATATGAAGTTTGAAAAGGGGTATATTGAATCTATATAATAGTACTTATTTTTATTTAAACAATGAGGGGCAGGGCAAGAGAATTTCTGCCGTCCTAGTCATCTTCCATCTTATGACCTAAAGGAAATTGTCCAGGTCTGTTCACTTAATAAACACTCTTGAGTTGTAGACTTAAAATTTATACATTTATGACATTTTTATTATATTCAATGAAAATTTTTCCCAATGAAAAATATCCTCTGGGCACACAAACAGTAATATCACTGAAGGAACTGGTTCTCAGGGTTTGGCTGTACTGGTTTTCCTAGGTACTGAGATACAGAACATATTAGGATATGAACCCTTGCCCTCTTGTGAGAAGTCCAGTCAGGTGGGACAGGCAGCGTGACACTGGTAAGTGTCAGGGACTTGTTTTTACCAATATTCAGCTGCTGTATAAATGTCTTCTCCCTTCCTGCCATTTCTCAAGGCAGATGACTTTGAGTCCCCTTTATCAGACATCACAGAGCTGAAATTTTCATCCCCAGTAGTTGATGACAATTTCAAATGTGATAGACGCAATATCATGATGGACAGTTAGTGGTTTAGTTAGGTTCCTATTGTTGTGATAAAACCATAAGCAAAGGCAGGAGTAAAGGGTTTATTTGGCTTATACACCCTGGGTCACAGTCCAGTGAGAGAAGCCAAGACAGGAACTACAAGGGGGATATGGGTGGTCTCTAGATGGGGCCAGAAAACCAGGGTGCAGACCCAGAGTCGGCCCCACTTTTCTAATGTACTCCCTGGAACGTTAGTTACCTTCTGGCTCTGTGGTTTGATGATTTTCCAGTTCTATCAGCCTGTGCAGGGCATCTTCAAGTCCCACCTTTCTGTGCTTGATCTCACTGTTGCATCTTCTCCTGTGCCCTTTCTCTGAATCCCCTTTTCCAGGAAGCAGGGATAATTAAATGCCTGTAGCCTACTGAAAGTTCCTAAGGATAAGGAATCAATGATTTTATTATTATTATTTTTCTTGCATGCTTCCTGGGACAGTTCAAATATGTTTAATTAGATATTTAAATAAGTATTTATATTAAGAGAAAGTCCTCTTGGAGTAATATGTTAAGAGCTAAAGACTATGCCAGGTCCAAAGGTGAAGGCCTAGAAAAAAAAGTTCTTGTTTGTGTTTTTGTTTGTTTTATTAGAGTGGGGGGGCAGTAACAGAATGGCTGGAGTTTTTTTTAATTAGATGATTTTGCATCTTCCCAGAATGCACTCATGAATCAGAAGTTTGATCAGTGTTTAAAGCATCAGTGCAAACCTAAGACCTTCACATATGGAACAGCCCCACTTAATTTAATGTCATTTTATTTTATGAGATAGTTAATAAACAGGTACTGTATTTGATCTTATGAATTTAGTCCTCTATATTTAGCTTTTTCAGCTTTAATGGAACTATAATTTTAATCATGATTATTACTTTACGTTTTAATTATAATTTGGTATGGCTTAAGTATACATTTCTGAGAGTGATTGTGTAATGAAAATAGGAATTAGCTTTTCATTAACAAAATAATGGGAGAGTTCCCACTGCATTCTAGTCTGTGTTCAAAATCTAGGGGCTGGCCTAAAAATAGCAAGAGGAGCTTAACATCCTGGTTAAAAACATGCTTCTAAATCAGCTGTGTTCACAACCCAGTCTCTTTGCTCCATCTTGCCTCATCTTGTTCCCTTTCTTTTCAGCAAATAAAATAAAATCTTAAACAGACTTTGTGTCTTCTGAGATTTCAAAATATTTTTTTTTATTTAGATAATTAGCACCATGGAGCCTCAGGTGTCAAATGGACCGACATCCAATACAAGCAATGGACCCTCCAGCAACAACAGAAACTGTCCTTCTCCCATGCAGACAGGCGCAGCCACAGATGACAGCAAAACCAACCTCATCGTCAACTATTTACCCCAGAATATGACCCAAGAGGAATTCAGGAGTCTCTTTGGGAGCATTGGTGAAATAGAATCCTGCAAACTCGTGCGAGACAAAATTACAGGTACCCTCTTCAACATTAAGGCTGGGGATTTACAACACACACACAGTGTGTGTGTGTGTGTGTGTGTGTGTGTGTGTGTGTGTAACAGTGCATCTGAATGCCTACATCACATATCCCATGCAATGATTGCATGTATACATGCCACAAACTCATACCATGTAGACACATGTGCACCACAAAAGCCCCCTTGCAGACTATCTGAACTAGGAAACAGATGAAGATTTTCAAGTGTGTTTCCCCTTTATATGGACTGGTCCTTTGATTGTATACTCATTTATTTTTGATCAGCTGCCACTACTCTTTCTTTTTTTTAAGACAGGGACTCATGTGTCCCAGGCTGGCACAGAACTGACTGGATAGCTGAGGATGCCTCTGCTTTCTGACAGCAGGGATTGCAGGCATGTACTGCCATGCCTCGTTTTATGGGTGCTAGAAATAAGGGCTTCAAGCACACTGGACAAGTGCTCTACCAACTGAGATATGTCCCTAGCTCCTCCTTTGTTTGCATTTTAGTCCTGAGCTCTGCCTTCTGCCTTTCCTACCCTGTACTCTACGCTGCTTTCATTCCCTTCTTCTGTCCTCAAACATTTGGTTTGTATGTGCCCAGTTTTCTTCCATATGTCATGGCACATGTTTTAGAAGGGGGCCAAGTGGAAGGATGACAGAATTGCTCTTTGTCTCTGAGAAGAACAAATCCCAAAGATAGCAGGCGATGCTAGAATGTAAATACTCCCCAGATGAAGGACGATGCCTAGTGAAGATACGTATGGGAACTAGTTTATCTCATACGTTGGTTCGTTTTGAAGATGGTCTTTAATTAATTGCTTTCTTCTTGACCTTGTGCTTAAACACAGAGCAATACCCCTACCCCCCAAACAACCTCAGTAATCAGGATTTTAATGTTTGTCAGACAATTATACTATGCCTGTTTGGGGAGAAAATTCCCTATCATCTTATTGGAAGTGAGAATATCTTCCTTAAAAAAATTAATGAGTTGCATAACGAGGGCGACCAGTGAAGCGGCTAGCGGAGTGCTCCACTCGTGAAGTCATCACATTAACCTGGAGGACTTCAGCTTAACTGACAAGCAACTGGCTTGCACAAATGAAAACGGGACCCTGTGATTTGATCAGGATGCGATATCGGCCCCGTTTTAAGTCAGATGCTACAGCATATACATGCTCATGCAAACAAATCCATCCTTTTATTCTTCTAATCCACATGGAAATGTGCCCCCTTTATAAATTAAGTACAAAGCTAAAAATAAGTGCTGTTTATTATAGTACAAGTCACACAATCCCCCAACACAATTTATTTAGCTGTAAAATTGGAAAATGATACTTATCTTAAGAGTGTATTGTAAGGACGAGATGAGAGACTGGCTGCATCACCCCTAGTAAGAGGACTGTTGGATAGGAGGCTCCAGTTAGTGGAGGGAGCTATTTGTGAAGAGGGAGCCTTAACGGAGCATGGTCCAGAGAGAAATCTTATATCCAGTCCTCCTAATGGGGTCAGGCTTTACAGATCTTAGGCGAGTGTATTCGATCTTCTAACCTTTAAATGCCGGTACTTTGATAAAGCCAATGTTTAGATTCCTTGAATAATCTTTACATAATGGGATGATAATTCAAACCAAATTAAAACCAGTTAACCATATGATTCTTCCTCCCACTCCTATATAGAAGATGTATTTTTGGTTTTGCCTTACATTCTAAAAAGGGATTCTGCCGGCTATCCTGGTGAATGGGTATTATTAATCACCTTTTCAGGAGGGTTCCTTCAGAGCAGCAGTGAGATTTTTTAAAGTACTGATTCATGGTGTTGTTCCTTGTTTTCTGAAGACACGTGTTTAAACAAGCAGATTCCTTTACTGAAAGAATGCTAATTTGGTAGTTCACCGAGTGGATTTGAATAGGAGTGACAGCTTCGAAGACAGCCTTTAATTTGGTATACAAAACCAAAATTGTCAACTCTGGTTTGTTTAGCACCCTCTCCAGCACAAGCAGAGACATACAGGAGCATCTGAGCTTAAAGATGAAGCTTATGGGTTGAAGGCAGAAATACAATTCGGGCATAAATTATAATTATGTAATTTTTTATTTCAGGCAAAAATTTTATTTGTAGAGAACTTGTGGGAATGAGGCTGGGAAATATAGAGAGAGCAGAGATATTTGCCCTCATTTGGTAGCAGTGTTTAATAAAAGTAGAACTTATGGTTGTAAAGAGTGCTTATTAAATTCTTCATTTACACTACCTAATTAATTCTAGCATTTTAAATTAACAGTGAAACCGGTCCCTGCTGTACCATTCCATAGATGCAGTGTATTTCCTCCATCCACCCGTTGTTCAGGTTTAATTGGCTATGCTAAAAGTCAGAGAAGGAGGGAGAGATGGGGCTGTGGGAGGTAGGAAGGGAAGGCTGAGAATCGCTCTGAGCCGAAGAACTTCAGAGGCTCACGTTGGGCTTCAGTCCTAGCCCAGGTCAGCAGGAGTGAAGTGTCACACCAGACAAGTGCAAAGGCTGCAGCCAGTCCAGAAGTCAGGGTGAATGACATCATAGGTATTTTTGTTGCCCTGATTTCTAACATCCCGGTCCCCCCTTTTCCTCCAACACCTCCTACAGATCTGAGTGCAGCCCGATCCTGTGAAGTTTACAAGAAGTTCTGAATATCCAGTGGGAGGATTGGGGGGTGGGAGGCAACAGAAAGATAAGAATTGAAGATTAAGATTTCCCAGCCCCAAGCCACTCCCTAGGAAACATGGCTGGGGTCTGAGAAGTTCAGCTCCCTTGAGAGAGAATGACTCCATTGATGGCGTTAACTAGCTGGAGGACTTCTGCCTGTGGGTCATTATTGACTTCTCCACGTACGGACACACAGAAGAAATTTGGTCATAGACTTGAGTGACTGGGGGTACCACTGAGCACTGGCTAAGCACTGGGCAAACCTGTGGTCATCACCACAGACCACATCTTCCATTTGCTTAGGTAAGGAAACTAAAGGCAGACTAAGTGACTTCTCCAGGCAGCAAAGGAATCCCCTAGAGCTTGACTTTATTCTGGAGCCCGTGCAGAGTGAAGACCATAACCCAAAACAACAGTGTGTTCTTCCAGGGAGAGACTGCTGGATGCCCTCTGGAGAGCCTACCTAGTGCACCCTGCCCCTAAACAAGACGCCGTGTACAAGGGAAGCATAGATAACAGTGTTCGTCATCCACGCGGGATATAATTCAACCTGCATCTCTCTTCAAAGTTCAGGCCCATTGTCTGAGAGTCCCAGAGTTGAGTCCCTTGCAGTGTTTCTGGGCGTCTTTCTAACTTACTAAGTAATGTCCTCTGAGAAACATTGGTTTTTTCATTTTGCATTAGGAAAAGACACTTTATCTGGATACCCAGGAGATAAAATATACAACCTGACATGTTTTGGGGTATCGCCATAGACACATGATGTCACAGAAAGCCAAATCTTGGCTTTTTCCCCTCCATCTACCTGCTGCTAGGGAGAACGGGAAATCTCACATGACCCTTAGGGTTCAGTCGAAGAACAAGCCTGGGTAGAAATTATGTATTTCTCATGGACTTCTGAGAATTCATCTAGGTTCCTAGCTTTTTTTGTTTGTTTGTTTCATTGCCTTTGACTTTTGTTCTACTTTACTTAATCCAAATTTCTCTATGATTGGCATTTTTAGGGGAAGAAACATACAGCTTGACTAGGACAGAATTAGGTGGTCTAATGCCAGTCCAGCTGGGATGCCAAGTTTATCATTAGAAGGGTCTATCTTGTTACTGCTCCACCCCAAAAGGAATGATGAAGAGGGGGAAAAAAACAACAAAGTCCTTAGAGGAAGCTGGGGCTATAGCTCTGTGCTTAGCCTATATAAAGCCCACGCGTCCAAGCAGCAACAACAACAAAACCTAGGAAGGAAGAAGTTCATATGAGGCAATAGACACCTTTGAGCTGCCTCATCCCAAAGAGAAAAGAAAGGAAACCACCATCTCTACTTGATGGCCGTCTCCATGTATCTGCCTGGGAACAGCTTTTAAGAACAGTGTTCTGTCCATTTCAGACAAGTCGGAGCTCTACAGGAGTAGAATAGGGCAGTCCAAACTGAACACGGCTGACTACAAACTGGATCTGTCTAGACTGGTGTATGGACAGACCCTAAACACTCAGTGCTTAAGTAAAGCAGTTGTGCTAGCTGGGGCTTTGCAGAGGTTAAAAAGACCGAGTTCAGCTCTGGGCAAAGGAAAGAAAAGCAAAGAACCAGAGCTGACATTCAGGCAAGAACAAAAGCAGCTTCTCCTCCTCGGTGCTTTGGCCGAAGGAAGTATAGCTTGAGTGGAGGTGCTCTTCAGAAACCGTGGTCTACTAGGAAGCAGCATTGCCAGATGGACTTAAGTATGTCAAAATACTTCTCAACGCCAAATTTAACCCATCACTTCATGGGTTTTTTTTTTTCCTTTATAATACATCTTTGAGTTAATATCATCATTCAGGGGCAAAAGCAGAACAAGTAGGTAAAAGCTCACAGAACCCTTTGAAACACTCGGGGCACTGAGGTGAATTCTCTGCCGGTGGCGTCTCCGTATCTGAATTTGCATCTCTAATTTAAAAGGGGAACCAACTCTGTTTTGATACAGCGACATGAGAGGTCTCTGGGTCTGTGAAGGCCTAGGCAGCCTGTGTGTCCCTCAGCAGGTGAGACGGGGATGGAAATCAGCAATAGAGAGCCTTTCTGTAGCAGAGTTTCCAGGGCAGAGCCCCGCTACAGTATGGGCTAGCGGATAGAAGGGAGAGGAGAGTCAGGCTCCAGACTTGCTCTCTTTCACCTCTGCTTCCAGGGGACTGGATTTGTAGGAACACCGTCTCCAAGATGACCACATAAACAAGATAAGGTTCAGAAAAAAATAAAAACGATATTCTGAAAAAGTTACCAATGTACTCCTATAAAACTAGCCTTTAGATGAGTTTATTAGACTAATCTTCTATAAGCTCTAGCAAAGACAAAGAATAGCTGTTGAGTTTTTGTGTGCCGTGTGCACCCGAATGCTCTTTCTGAGGGTGGTGGCATAGCAGCTCATGGACGAGTACACAGGCGTCTCCTGGAGAATGTTGGGGCTGCCACCGTCTAATAATCACCTTCAAGGCCTCACTCAAGCTGCACCCAGGAGTCAGAGCCTAGTGTGATCCTCAGCCTCCTTTGCAGATGAAATCTGAAGTTGGGGGTACATGAAAAACTTGTGTAAGTTGAGTCACCCTTCGAGTGCAGGAGCAAAGACTCGGATCCAACCCTGTTTCACTCAACAAGCCAGTGCCCACCTAAACTCAAACCTCAAGTCGTGTTGGTATATACAAGGTTTTCTGAGATTATAATACAATCACATAATGTCCCCATGTCCTCCCTCCAGCTCCTACCATCTGCCCCCACCATTCAAATTCACGGCCGCTTATTCAATGAAGCTGTTTCATAGTTTTAACTTCTGATTTTCTCCCTTCTTGAAATGCCTTTGGTTGTGTTGGCCTTTTATTTTTCAAAGCACTGCATTATGATGGAAGCTGCCTTTGTGTAATTAAGCCCAGGCACAATTAGGTATATCCAAGAAAATCCCAAAATATTGCTTATCTTCGTGCAGTTTCCTTACAGGCACGGGAGAAGAGTGGTTGTCACTGAGGGAAAGAGTATAGGAAATAGCACTTGGCAGCATGTTTTGCTCAGATTTGGAAAGATGCAGGGTGCCAGGTCTCCTGCACTCAGAAGGAAATCAGGCTGATTCGCATCGGCTGTTGCATGCGTCACCTCCCTGCCGTCACCTTACACATGTGCCACCAAGAAGAATAAAAGAGGTTGACATGTTGACTTGGAAAAGGGGTTGACTACTACTGAAGGAAGTTAATGGGAAATTTTTAGGTGTGGAGAAAATCTGGAAGTCTACAGGGATGGCAAACTAGAAGAGGAGCCTGCCTTGTGAAGAACAAGCCTGTCAGAACATTAGGTGTGGACAGCAAGCCATGTAATCGGTGTGCCTCTTACCCATCCACCAAGGGCAACCAGAGACCTTCCACTGTTTCTAATTAGAACTTGGCGGTTGAGTGGAGCCGCGAGGCTGGCTCTGTGCCAGCACATCGGGCATCTCTCAACAGTTGTTGCTGTTGTTCTTGTCCTTGTTTTTCCCCCCACAAAATGGCAGTTGTAAGGATTACAGACCAGCTAAGGTTTCTTTTGCCTCCTGATTATCTTCCCCTTCATCCTCCCTCCAAATCTGACAGTTCTGCCCTGATTCCAAACTTAGATAGGAAAATGTCCTCTCATCCCCGGAGAAATGTCTCAATGGCTTTTACCTAGGATGTGAATCAGGCCTGGGTATTTTAAGGAGTTTCTATTTCCGTGCTTTAGCTGACTGTTTGGCTCATAAGACCAGCTCCCTGTTCACCCAGCATCTTCTCTTTCTCCTAACACATATACACAAATACATACAAACGCAAACACACTCACACACATGCACTCACACACACACACACACACACACACACACACACACACACACACACATCTCCGTACAATGGCCTGGATGATTGCAACTAAGAACCAAGCAGGAAGATAATGTCAAACTGAAATTTCCGCACATTATCTAAAAATGTAATTCATCAGATTCAGGGCAGGAAGAAAGTGCCTTCCGAAATGTGTAAGGGAAATTCCTTTTCTTGTCTTTTGAGAGGTATGGTAGTGGTGATTTCTTTCTCAGCCTGCCCCTCCCCCATTCTGTGCCACCCCCATTCTCCAGCTCCCTTAGTCTCATAACTGATGAACTCTGTGCCTGTCTTTATGCCTCACGAGAACTGAAAATCTTTCAAGTTGCCGTTCTGGTTTCTTCTACAGTACTGAAATTGAGCTTTGATGGGGAAGATATTTCTAGATTGGAGAAAAGATAAAATTTAGATAGAGGCCATCTATCTGAATAAGGCTTTTTACACTTGTAAAACATTTTCAATCAGCCAACAGTGTCTACTTAGTGTTTACTCTCTCAGACCACGTAAATGTCATTCTCTCCTCTCATAATTCTAAATTATGAGAAAGTCCCAAAATAGAAGACGTGCTACTCTAGGGACAATGAGCGGGGCAGGACAGGTCCTCCATCAGCCCCCAGATGTAGAAGAAGCAGGTCTTCTGAAGCATGGCCACCTTTTCTGTTCTCTAGGGTGGCTTGGTTTGGCTTTACCAAAGTCCAGTCTTACTTTTCCCACCCCTGACCATTAAAATTATTTAAAAGGAGCTAATTAGATGGATGAGTGTATAAAATGTTTACTGCATAGCATGAGGATCTGTGTTTGGAGCCCAGCACCCATGTGTGCCGAGAGTGGGGAGACTTGCCTGCACACACAGGGCTGCGACAGCAGAGTCAGGAATATCCCACAGTTTGCTGGCCACCCGCTCTAGCCAAATCAGTGAGCTCCAGGTTCAAGATTAAAGTGGAAGGCAATTGAGGAAGACAGCTGGTGTTGGCCTCTGGGCTCCATGTGCATGCACATGCATATGCACAGACACACACAGAAACATCCTCATGTACACTACTTACGCACATACCAAAGTCTTTGGAAAGAAAACACAAGAGAACTGATTCCTAATGATGTAAGGAGAGAACTTGACAGCAGGCCTGCTATGTGGCCACTACAGTGTCTGACAGAGAGTGTCCGTAGGGTCAGTGAAAAAAGGCAAGATCTCCTGAGTAAATTGGGAGCATGGGGACCATGGGGGAGGGTTGAAAGGAGGAGGGGAGAGGCGGGGAGGGGAGCAGAGAAAAATGTAGAGCTCATTAAAAATCAATTAAAAAAAAGAAACTGTTATAACAATGACATCTTCAAGCTTAATAAAAGTAGAAGTATATTTAATTTTCAAAAAAAAAAAAAGAAAGAAAGAAACTTTCTATTTCCCATGACCAGTGGCTATTACCACATTTTGCAGAAAGGAATCCAAGCCTAGAATTATCTGGTGAGAGTCATTGGTTTGTTCTGTCTGTCTGTCTGTCTGTCTGTCTATAAAACCTATAATCTTTCTATTCTTTTATCATTCTGTTTCTGCTGAGTGAGGGTGCAGACAACATCAGTTATGAATATCGAAAGGAGTAAAGAGAAGCAATGGGCCAAGGTGCTCAGAGCGAGTGTCAAAGAAGAATGGCCCTTAAACATGGCAAAAAATAGATTGTAGAAAATCAGTATATAATGAGGAGGCCATTGATCCATGCTCCGGAAGTATTGCTAAGGAGTAAATGTTTATTTTTCCTCACTCACCAGATTCATATAGCGAAATCCTGGTCCGCAAAGCAACTGGAAATAGGACCTTTGCCCAAGTAATTAAGGTTAAATGAGGTCATGTGGATAGGATCCAATAATATTAGTATCCTAATGAGAAGAGAGAAAGAAACCAGAGCGCTCTGTGTATCTGCACATTAAATAAGGCAGTCCTCTGCATGCCAGAAGGTGGGGCCTAGCCAGAATTCTGCTGCCCTGATCTTGGGCTTCCAGCCTCTGGACCTATAATAAAATTAATTTATGTGTTTTTCAAAATCTATCTAAATCAGAATCGTTTGTTATAAGCAGAGTAATATGAACATTATCCGGAAATACTGAATGGAGCAGTTAGGGCTACTTCACAAGGTATGTTTTCCCATGGCCTCTTTGTTAGTGAAGAAGCTTTAGCTCAGGAAGAGGAAGTAATTCATTCAAGGTTGGAGCTAATAAATGAAGCTGAAATTTCAACCCAAGTCTCTTAACACCTTCTCCTTGCTAATAAATAACCCTACCCAACATAGGATGATGTCTGTTACCCTCCTGAGGTCAGGTACATATTTGCTCACGGACTTTTTCCACATCCATTTCTTACTAATTTATAAGTCTGATTTTCTAATCAGCTCCTGTCTCATACTTGAAAGTCTGGTGCGATGCTGGGCCCAGTCACTCAAAGTGGATGTTCAAGTTAGGAGAACAACTGTGGCTCCTCAGGCATCTCTCATCACATTCATCTAGAATCAGATTAAGTAATTCTCGTTTGCGGTGTAAGTCAGAAACACCAACTTAGTGATCCCAGGTATTTTCTCGTGTTGTTTTTAGAGGCTTTTTTCTTTCGTGCCTCCTTTAGCCTGTTGAAGCATCCAGCATGTGCAATTATCTAAACAGAGAAATCCGAAGAATACTTCAATCAACCAATCGCGTGGCTTATTTTCCTGCTATTTCCTCCTCCTCTTTCTCTTCTCTCACTGTCTCTGTCTCTATCTCTCTGTCTCTCTCTGTTTCTCTCTTTCGGTGTCTCTCTCTAAATTTCCTGTCCTCCTTTCTCTGACTTCTTATTTCCACATATGCCACTGTGATCTGAAAAGACTTGAGCTGGCTTTTAAGATAAAGAGTTACTATTAAAATGGATTATAGGCAGAGGGAAATGGATACGGAAGGGTAAAAAGAACACCAGAGGAAAATTAGTAAATTAAATGTGGTGTGTCTGAGAACCGACAGACAAGCTAGTCAGAGTTCTCTTTTATAGGAAGGAAAAAACATGTGATAACCTTGGTCCCTGTTTTCGAGTGTAGGCCAGGAGCCCAGCTCTATCCCGCACTTCCTGCCAGCTCCTCCATACCCCTTTCTCTGGATTTCCAGGGTCTGTGGTGACAGCTGCCAGCTATAATGCAAGACGGGCTATGAATCCTGAAGTCACACACATGGAGGTTTCCTTTACTCCTCTCTTTCCCAGACCCAATTTGGATTGATTCTTTTTTTTTTTTTTTTTTTTTTTTTTCCTTTTTAATGACAAAGTCTGGCAGTACCATGGAGAAGCTGCCTGAATGGAGTCCCTGTTTGTACAGCATCAGATCTCAACAGTGTGCCAGGAAAACGGCTCCAAAGCAAGCCTTCCTTGCCTGCTGCCCTCCAGTGAAGTGCTAACTTGAATCTCTGCGGTCTTGTCCCTCCCTGCAGTTCTCAAGGTTGAGCACACAGGACTTCATTTAGGATAGCTTCCATCCTTTAGGTGAGGGTTTCCATGGTTCTGACCAGAACTCCAGTCTGGACGACACACAGGAATTGCTAATGTCAAAACAAAAACTATCTTACCTGCCTTTGCCCCTTCCAGCCTCCCTCCCCGTCAGTGCAGCCTTGCCAATGAGGCAGCCACCAGGAGCACAAAGAGGAAGAGCCCTCCCGGAGAACGCCACACTCCCCGAACATATTCACACGTGCCATGCTCAGGATGTCAAACCTTCCCAAACTGAAATCAAATTCAGTGAAATCCTGCCTTCCCTGCCACACACACACACACACACACACACACACACCCCTATTTTAACAGATGAGCAGGGACGTTGCACGGATTGCTTTATCACCCCTCAGACGACCACTTCCTCAGTATCCAGTAAAGAAGAAAACCCCCTCCCCTACTTTATTTTGGTAGTACGTGTGTGTTCAGACTCGGTGATGCATATGAAGGCATTCTACAGAAATCACAAGTGACAGGTTTGGTGGCTTTAGAAGACTGTGAGTGGAAGCCTTAACTTCCATATCTGAAAGCAGCAGGATAAATTCTAAGATTAATTTAAAAATTAGACCACTTTAAAGCCTGGAGAAACAGCTTAATGAGTTAAGTACTTGCAAAGACCTTAGTTAAACCCACAGAACCCATGGTTTAAAAAAAAAAAAAAAAGGAAGGCTTGGTAGCATGTTCTTACAAGCCTAACACTGAGGAGGCAGAGACAATCAGATTCCTGGGGCTCACTAGCCCCACAGCCCAGCCTCCTGGCCAAGGTTTCAAGCCAGTGAAAGACTCTGTCTCAAAATAAAAAAAAAAAGATAGTTCATGAAAATGATGTCCTCATTGTCCTCGTACCTCCACATACGTGCACACATATGTACAATGCACACATAAATATCTACAGACATGTGCTTATGTAAACACACATTATATAGTTATTTTCTACTTTTTAAATAATTAAGCCAGTGTGATAAAAGGCTCTCCCAGGTTCTTCTCTAGGATAGGCTGCAGGACTTTCTGAGTATCCAGACATTCCGTGCCTTAGGTGCTTCCATCAAGGGAGTTAAAGAGTACTTCCCACCTCACTGAGTGTTGTGAGATTGGATGTTGGCGAGCCGCTGAAGTGATACCAGTTCAGGATATTACTGTGGTCACTCTGAAGACAGGATGCTGTAAGCAGGGGATTTGTGCAGAAAGGCATCCACGCCCTGTGATAAGCCAGCTTTGCTTTCTAGTCTGCCTTCCAGATGTTTTGTTCAGTTATCTACGCACATCTCAGCGAAAGCTGATTAACTCTCTCAGACATCAGTGTCTAACTGTTATTAATGCTCGAGCTGATCAAATTACATTGCCACAGATCCTACTTGTGCTGTTAATATTAGATTTTGGATTCCGGTCTATAATGAATGATTTTTCCTCCATGCATTGGAAAAATTGGTTAGCTGAGTTCATAAGAAAGTTTAATTAGCAAGCTGTTTGTGAACATAGCGGCAGTGAGTCATCATTCAAAATGAACTAACATGTCTCAGCGTTGAATTTATTCTTCCCTGCCTTGAGCAGCCACACAGGATCCTTTTGTTTGTCAAGCTGGCGCATGCTGCCCACTTGAACTACACCATGTAATAAACTAATAACAAAACCAGCAGATTCTTGAAGCCAGGAGGAAGGGGGCGTAGGGTGTCTGTGCTTGTACGTGTGTGTCTGGGTCTTCCAGAGGAGGATCGCGGACTTCCTGGAATCTAGCAGTGTGCTAGGCAGAAGCCTAGTGATGAAGAGCTAGGCTTCCCGCAATATACCCAGTCTTCCTACTGACTAGCTGTGCAACAGGTATCCTCACCCTCTGCTCCTCCGTTTCCCCATTTCTAAAACAGGAACATTTGTAGGGTTATGTATTAGCAAGGGTAAAACACACAGAAAATCACCTGGCATGTAGTAATATCATTCTTATACCAGTTCTATGAGGTATCATTGTTATCCCTATTTTACATGTAAGAAAATGTGTTCAAAAAGGTTAGGTAACTTATTCAACTCATGTGTTTTCTAAGTAGCATGGCAAAGTTAAACCATGTACGCTTGACTCCAAAGCCTCTACTTTATCTTCTACACTAGTCACCTCCAGGGTCAGATGTCAATCAGTATAGGTTTCCACCCACCATCTCTCCCCATCTGTGTGTGGGTGAAGGAGGAAAGTGTGTGTGTGTGTGTGTGTGTGTGTGTGTGTGTGTGTAGCTCGTTACATTAGAACAAAACCATACCAACATGAAAATGTATCTTTGGATGTCTGATCCCCTCCCCTCTGCACATCTATGCTGTATCTAGCTGGTCTTGGAAGCAAGGCTGTACAATGTCCTCTGAGAAACAGGCTCACAGCTAGTAGCAGGGGAAAAGAAACCTTGGAAGTACATATTCCTCTTATCTCAGAAGCAGTATCGCAGCGATGAGAACCACCTCACAGTAATTACATCCTGAGACACTGGTCAGTCCTGTTTTGGAGAATAATGTTCACTTAGGAATCCCATCAAACAGTCTTTCCCAAAACTGTTTAATCTGCAGTGTGTTTCTTAAAAGGGGGTTCTGTTACAAAAAAAAAAAAAAAAAAAAAAGAGAGTTTGGGAAACTTAAGTAAACCAATCAGAAGGCATCTTTTAACCCCCTTCTCTGCATGTGTGCTAACATGCATTGTGGAATTTAAGGGAAGGGTGGTAGAATGTGTGGGGCTGCCCTGGTGTGATAGGTGGGTAAACAAGAGGTCTTGGTGTGCTTGTGGAGTCTCACCTGCTCCTAGGAGGAACAGAAAGTGCTGTCAGACGGATCCTTCTCAACAGGACCAGCGCAGTCCCTGCACACACCACGCATCCTGGAAAGTTGTTGAGCACTGCTGAGCATGCTCTGGGTCTGGGTCAGCCATGCTTATCAGAATGTCATTTCATTTTCCCATTGCCTAAAGACATGAACCATTAGGAGATGTTCACATCTTGCCGTTCTTGCCTATTCCTAGACGCTTCTTCATTTTCATGTCTGCTAGGTGTTTGACTCGGTGTCATGGGGCTGCTCATCCTTTGCTTGGATTGGACATTCTCTGACATTCGTTTCACAAAGTCAAAGGTGACTTTTCCTCTCATCCCTCCCCAACAGACCTATTTCTGTGTAAGTGCTTCTGTCCTTGTGTGTCTCTTGCCTCAGTCACTTACCCTTGCAAGCTAAACATTGTGGTGGTGGCTGTTTTGTAAGACAAATATACTTTTGTTTCTTTTAAAAATTTGAGGAATCTCTGTCTTTTAAAATGCTTCTTGAAGTCAAACTAAACTATCAGACCACAAAGGTGGGCATCATGTCGGGTTCTGTCCTGACAATGAACTCTTCCATGGTGAGAATAGGAGAGCTTGTCTTCATGTTCATAAGATTGGTCGTTACTGGTCATTCTAAGGCCAGAGAAGCTCACCCCTTCCTACATAAAGGACACACTGATTGAGGCTTCCAAGGTCCTGCCCCAGCTAATATTTGATGTCCTCGCTTATCTCTGTAGAGACATTTATCTCATCTCCTTCGGTGAGAACAAAACATTCTGTTTTGTCTGTTCTAAAAGGTTTGTATTCAGCTAATATTTATGAAACCTTACTTTGTGCCAAGCCCTCTCACATAACCTATCTCATCTAATCTAAATTTCAACATGGCATCGGTAGCTTCTGCATGCCCTTTCTAGGGATGTCGTGTGGTGGGGGAGTTTTGAAAAGCGTTGTCTTAGTATTGAATTCAGCAGTTCTTTTCACCCACAGACACTTCGCCCACAAAGTTTCATTTTGCCCAAAGACTAATTACAGAGCACACAATTAGTATTAATCTGATAGACTTTTCTGCCTCTTCTTCTTTTGTTGCTAAACCATTGTCTTTAACATCTACAGCACTTCTGGAATCACCTGTTGGTTTGTATCCACTCTGGGTGGAAAGGCTTGTCTATTCGACATCCAGACCTTTGTTTCATGTGAGAATAAACCAGCCAAGAAGTAAGAAGTCTGGATCATTTTTATGGCTAGCTGGGAGTTTGCCAAAAATCCTCCTTTTTTTGTTTCGAGCCTATTAAAATATTTTTAAATGTATGACTATTCTTTCCTGTCTTGTAAGAATATTCTGAGCATAATTTAATTTAACGTGGCTTTGATTAAGAATCTTTCATTGCCCCAGGGTCATCAGTTTGAACACTCCTTCTTTTTAGTACAATGAATGCTGAAGGTAAGATAGTTGTCACTGAGGCTTCTATTGTCCTCAGTACATTACCCAGAATATTTTTCCCTTTCAGCCCTTTTTTAACCAAGCACTTGATACTAGCTTTTTATCTTACGAATTTCTATTCTTTCTTGCACAACAGAAGAAAAATAGGACTCAGATTGGTTCAGTTTTTCATTTGTTGAAGTTTATTATTGAAATTTATATTTGAAGAGCTGTCACTTGGAGCAAGTTATTTTATAGGACAAACCAAAGGGAATGAAAAAGGATCTCTTTTGAGAAATGAATCACTTGGCTTTTCTTATTGTACAATGTGCATTTCTGTCTGGGGAGCTGCTCAAAATGGGTATCTGTGTTCTGTGGGTCCCCGTAGGCATTACAGGAACAGTAGGAGCATCACATTTCACATCTGCATGAGACAATCTCTGCAAGCCAGGAGCGCTAGCAAAAGCCACTGGCGGGGGAGTTGGCATTAGATGGGCTCATTTGAGGATATGGGGCTGGGTATTGGTGCCCTTGATTTTAAATGGTAGTGATAATGCTTGCATTATAGGGCTATTTTAAGTTGTAGGTGAGGTTAAAAAGAACAGTTGGTATAGTGAATGGCACTGAAATGATGAACTTTTGGCACTATTTGTTCACTTATTGAATTCATTTATTTAATCTATTAAACAGAAATTTACTAATGTTCTACAATACATCAGGCATTGGTCTTATGAACATTAACCGGCCTGTGTCCTCACCCTTAAGAAGCTTTCCAGTCTGTTAAGGAATATATTCGATCCAACAGACATATATTAAATGCTTACTGTGGGTAAACATTTACTTATTGTCCTGATGCCACATAATTATAGAGATGACACCTACTTATGAATCCAGAATGTAGCCTCTGGAAATAACCACAAGCTGGCTTAAGGTGATTTTGAGTACTTTGGGAATTCAGAATAAGGATGGTTGGGTCTTACATTTTCAACTGTGTTTACAGAAAACAGACACACCCAAGAGTTCATATTCCTAAATGACTCTTGACTCTCTGTAAAGGTCTAGGGAGACCTCATATCCACCTCTGAGGATGAATTCAGCTTAGAAACAGTAGTGACAGTACAAGGGGATAACAGCCAGCGACCCTGGTGACGCGATGGCTACAAACTTAGTGGGAGGTTTTTCCCCTTGAGGAATAGGTGCTTGTACTGCCCCTCCTTCCAGTGTCCTTCTCCGCCCGTAACCTGGATGCTTCTCACCAATCTTTTCAAATCAGTCTCATCTCAAGTATAACATCCTCCACAAAATGCTCTCTCCCTCTCGATATTATGTTTTGGTTTGGTTTGGGGTTTGTTTTTTTTTTTTGAGACAGGGTTTCTCTGTGTAGCTTTGGAGCCTATCCTGGAACTAGTTCTTATAGACCAGGCTGGCCTCAAACTCACAGAGATCCGCCTGCCTCTGCCTCCCGCGTGCTGGGATTAAAGGCGTGCGCCACCACCACCTGGCTGCTCAATATTATAGCACCAAACTATACTCAGCTGTCATTGTTAATTCGCTGGCCTGACGTTCCTGCTAAAGCACAAGCCCTGGCTTCTTCTTTGGTCCTCTTTTCCTGCATCTGTAGATTTTAAGATTACTGGGATAACAGTGTTTACCGAAAATGGTGATCTATAATCTAGTTTGATCCTGTTTGATACACTCAACAAATTTGGAAGATTGGAACTAATAGAAAGAATGAAAACTTGGAGATAGCACTCTAAAGCCAGGTTTCTCAGGCACGTGGTGGTAAGGGCAGATGGTTAGTGTACAAATCAGCAGGTGCCCAAGACCTCAGAGCCAGCAGAGAGTTCCCTGGCTCTAGAGTCAGAAGGACTCAGCGGCTATTCTCTAGACACATAGCCTGACTTGGGAATACCTGCTTCAGAGAATTGCAAAGATTTGAGTAATAAAGTGAGTTAAGCAGTTGGCCCCATAGTAGATGTTCAATACATATCCCCTGTTTTCTCCCTTAGAAATAAGGGCAAACTGAAACTGTTG
This sequence comes from Alexandromys fortis, assembly GCF_014885135.2. Lineage (NCBI taxonomy): Eukaryota > Metazoa > Chordata > Mammalia > Rodentia > Cricetidae > Alexandromys > Alexandromys fortis. Next base: position 2,517,076 of record NW_026067908.1, read on the forward strand.
TGGGCATTTGGGACTAGGATAAATATAACTTAGAACCTTTGGTCCTTCTAATAGAAGGGATCTTGAGGGCCAGTCTTGCTGACTCTTCTAGCTATGCTTGGTAAGGGGTAGAGAGGTCCCTGTGTGCACAGTTCTGGTTATTAACACCTTACAAGACACCCTACATCCTTATAAAATCATTCTGTAAAATTTCTTTATCATCAGGCTAAAGCAAACAGCCCCCTAACTTGCCTCTTCTGCCTGATCTTTGTTCTCTTCTCTGGGGCCACAGCAAGTGCACCCATGGCTTTCCATGACTGCCTTTCAAGTATGAGATACGGGGGGGGGGGGTGTCCCTGGAGGCTTCTCTGCAGTGACCTAGATCCACAGGTCTTTGGAGGATGTCCTACGGGCAACTGGTTCCTGACCTCTCGCCAACTTGCTCCAGCTATGGGAGAGGCTCCGCTAATCTCCTTTACCCCTTTCTCCTCGGTGTACAGAGACTGAGAGTGGTTAAGAGAAGTAAATACTCATGACAATCGAAAACACTCAGTCAGACCTTCACTGCACAAATGCTTCCTAGTTAACCAGCAAGGACTCTTTGAGGTCCCAGAGTCAGAGACAGAGATGAATGAGACAGCAGCTTGGTCTCAAGTTACTCCCAGTTTAATGGGGAACAGAGATATGCACTAAGTGGTAGTTTAGAGGACTCAGAAGATAGCTCAAATACCAAAGTGCTGACCTTACAAGCACAAGCCACTGAATTTGATCACCAGAAGCATGGTTTAAAACACACACACACACACACACACACACACACACACACACACAATCAGGAATGGTAGCATACACTTGTAACCCCAGTGCTGGGGAGGCAGAGACAGGTGAACCCTGGGGCTTACTAACGAGCCAGCCTGGCCTACTAAGAGTTTCAGGCCAGTAAGAGAGAGACTCTGCCTAAAACACAGATAAGTAATGGATGGCACCTGAGGGGTGAATGAAGGATTTCATTAGCACACTCCCAAAAGGTGGTTTTGCTTTTGTTGTTTTGTTTTGCTTTTGTCTTTTGTTTTGTTTTAGGGGTTTTTGTTTATTTGTTTTTTGAGAGGTGGTTTTGAAAGGGAGTGTCAGTCAGAGGGGAAGGCCTTTGTGGTTTTACAATGGCTCTGTGAGCAGCAGGAACTTCAGTGCTGGCTCCTGTTTTCAGCCATTTGACAAGTGTGATATGGACTGCCTTCACTCCTATTTTGTCTCCAACACAGCCTATTCTTGCTGCAGGAGTTTCTCTTGGCTTACAATGTCCTTCTCTCAGACAGACCCGGGTAACGGTCTACCTCTTTTCTCTCATCTCTGTCTTTATGTCCCCTGAGTAGTGAGGCCTTCCCTGACCACCACAATAATTATTTGCAGCCATGTCCCAGCCCCGCTGTTCCTTGTCTCTGACTTACTTCCTCCCTAGGACTTGCTGTCGGCTAACAAACTTTGTATTCTGTCTACATGTCTTGGCTGTCTTCCCTGCTTGGGGTCAGAATACAAATTCAATAATGACAGAGACAGGCTTGTTGTTTTCTTCCATGTTTCCAGGGAACTTAACTGTACCTGACACAAAGCTTGTGCCCACTAAATGCCTTTGGGATAAGTTTGGGTTTGGAATTCAGTCCTCGAGTTGGGATGTCATTCCTTTCGGGGGTAAACCCTCTCAAATGCTATCCTTTATGCAAAGCTCTTCTGGGTGCCTCTTCCTTCAGGAATTCTTCCCTTCTCTGCTCAGTCAGAATTGGTATCCAGTGTACAGCTTTATTTATTCCGGGATGTCACTGGTTCTTAGACTTGCACTTCTTCCATGTAAGGAGCATCCTAAAGCCAGGAACAGCTCAGGGTCCACCCATGGTATCCAGCTCTTGGCAGAGTGTCCGTTCCATGTGAATTTGTGTGCGTATTTGCTCCAGTGTAAAAGAGAAGCCTCGGGATCACTCTCCACTTTGGGGGAAGTTAGGGCCTCCTGGAGGAGATATTGTCACCTAGACACCGGTGAAAAGTAACACCTGTCAGGGTGTGCAAGACGAAAGACACGATACCTACTAAGTGTCTGCTAGAGGCCAGACGCTTTACATGGATTGTCACATATAAAGCTCTTGCTAGCTCCTTGAAGAAAGGAATATTAGTGCTATCTTCAAAATCAGAATACCAAGACATCATCAAAATAAGAATATAAAGTTTGAGGACAAAAAGAAATAGCATATATTAATAAAACTTGAGAATGCTCTCATGGGAGTTTGCCTTCCTTGTCCCCATTTATAAGATGTGTGGTTTTGCCAGAGACCAAGGCAGGGGAAGGTTAATTACACATAGCCACTTAACAGTATTCAAAACTGAGGCCCACATCTAATGCAACTTGCCATTGTGTCTCATTCTTCAATGAGCACTTGAACCCCTCAAGGAGCACGTGGAGAAGCAGGTGCTGATTCGGGAGCTTTGGGGTGGCACCTGAGGCTTTGCATTCCTCACAGACCCTAGATGATGCCAGTGAGGCTGCTTTGGGGACTGTGCTTGAAGTAGCAACAGTGCTTGGTCTAAAGCAACTCTATCAACTGCCAAAAGGAAAGAAATCCTCTGGCTTGCTGGCAAGGCCCCCGGGTTTTTAACAGAGAAGCTGAGCTTCAGGCTGACCAACACTGTTAAATCCCTGAGGACTCAAGGAGGGAGACAGCCACAGTTTCATGACTCCATGGTGCCCCTATCAGCACAAGAGCCCTAGTGAGAGCCAACGTACCCCCTCAAGACTTACCAGATACCAGACCCTTCTAGGCACTTGAGCTGAGGTCAGCTGTGGAGAGAAGGCATGATCTGGAGTGTCACTAGAGGGGTCATACAGGACTAGCCCTGACTACCAGCCCCTTGACTTTGGACAGGATTTTTTTTTCCACTTCTTAAACCTTGTTTTTCCTTACGTGTACCATGGGCCCGATGATGCCCATTTCACATGGGATTAAATGAGGTAACGTGAGTAAGCCATTTAGCACAGTGCCTGGCACCAAGTGTCACTGAATAAATTATAACAGCTATTAGTCCCCGTGTTCATATAATCCCCACAGTGATCCTTTGATTACGGGGATTATAGGATTATCACTCTTTTCCCAGACAAGGGAACAGGCTGAGGAAGCTTAAATGACTTAGCCAAGGTTATCCAGCAAGTGTGGCTATGAGCCACACGCAGGTTTATACACACGGTGGCGGGCACACACTCTCTGCCTCTCTTTGGGGTATGTTCAGACAGACTCTGGGAACGACATCTCAGAAGTGGCAGTGGGGGCATCCTGACTTAGAGTTGAGTGCTGCTAACCTGGTGTGTGAATTATTGCCAAGCAGGTGATCTTAAGGTGACCGGGGACTTTATCACGTGCTATGAACACCAGGATTTCAGCTTGAGCTAGGGGTTCTGATGATCACAAAAATTCCTTACTCAACTCGGAAGTTTCCAGCAACAGCGACTGCCCATCTGGCCACCCCCTCGGGGGCTCTGCACATGAGAGGAGTCAGTGTGAGGTTTCTGGAGAAGGCTGCTTCTCACAGGGAAAAAGCGAAGTGTGCAAGCTGACGGTATGGAAATGCTGAGGCTCCTTCAGGCGGCTTTTCTACTGCTGTTGTTGGCCATGGGGTCAGAAGGATTCTAGGGCCCTGAAGAGCAGGGAAAGTTCGGAGAAAACAGGCATTTTGATGAGCTGTGATTGGACAGCTTCTAGCACTTGAATGCAATAAAAATGCTTAATACAAACTACATAAAACAATTTGCTTTTTCTGAAATAAGTCCAATAAAAGCCTCAGTTGTTCATAACATCTTATTTTATGGCAACAGCAAACAGGATTGAGAGCTAAAAGATTGGCAACTTATAGTCCAAGAGCCAAGTTCGGCCACTATCTGTTTTTTCTCAATAAAGTTCTATTGGATCACAGCCACTCTTTGTTCCAACAGTGTCTCTGACTGACACACAATGGCATGATTGTTGTGACAAGGACTGTGACCTACCAAGCCTAAATCGCTCCCTATCTTACCCTACACATTAAAACGAACAAGCAAATGCCTAAGCAAATCTAGATTGCAATTCAGTTTTGTGATGTTCAGAAAAATTACAATTTTCTCTGACCTTCCATTCCCTCGTTTCTGTAAAATGATGCTTTTCTCTCTTCACATAGAGTGGGTGTGAAAATCAAATGTAATCGAGAGTGGTTGGGAGAGCATTTGTACCCTCAGAATCTCTGTGGATTTGGGACACCTTCTGTCCTTCACTTGATCTGTGTTTGAGAAGAATGCACTCCACCCAATGAGTTCATAGGTTCCCAGTGCCCGACTTGGATATATCAGTATCTCCTTCCTCATGAATGCAAACTTAATCCCCCAGTTACTTCCTCTTGCCTCTTCCTCCAAATATGCAAACGTGTAGGGTTGGTACAAGTGCACATGGTGATTCTTGTACTGCTTAAACACCTGCCAAGGACCTAATATGTTCAGGGATAAAATCTTTCATACGCTAATTCTTATGAAAAGGACTGTTTGGTTCCTAGAGGGATAGGTTTGATATAAAATTATATACCCAAATAGAAGTGTTTCCTATCATAGTAGGACATAAAACAAAAGAAAATTTTCTCTCTCCTTGTGTGCAAATGCCCATGCTTTATCAAAACAAAAATATTCGGGTTCAGAATTAAGTGAACAGCTTTTTCAAAACAAGAACCTGTTTAAGCCAAAATATATGGAAGTGCCTTAAGCTCTGGCTATTATGCATACAGTTTTCTCTTGAAACTACATTTTGCATTCTAAGTTTCTATCCCAAACTATCTAGAATGTTTCCTACCCATGCATGGTAAGTGGAGATGCTTCCCCCACCAGCTGGACAGGACTGCTTGAAGCTGATGAGATAGGGGCATCAAGGAGCTAGATACTGTAGCCTACAATTTTAGAGACACTCTTCCTTTCCCACTACCTTGTTTCTTAAATAAAGATAACTTAGTAAGTATAAACTGGATGGCTGTTCAACTCGTGATCAAAGTAAACATAAATTTAGAACAAAAATTAGGTTTGGTATTCTGTTCTTAGAATATTGTTGCTCTATCATTAAGCCCAACTCTTGTTACCATTGATAAAGAGAAAAGATGTCACTATTTGCAAAAGGAGACAAAAAAGAAAATGACTGTTATCTATGGATTGCAGATACATGCAGATACATACTCCAGGCCCCAGGCTGTGTCCCCTGAGCCCTCGTGGCGTGGCAGCTCTCACAATCCCCGTGCAGAAAGCACTGGCATTCTTTATCAATGCATTCCATCTTTATTTGCCCATGTGCACTTACAGTACAGAACTGCTGAACCAAAACCCACCACTAATGTATGGCCACCAAAGTTCTTGCTCATTTTACTCTCCCCAACTATTAAAATAGATTCTTAAAAAAAAAAAAAAAAAAAAAAAAAAAAAAACGTAGCTTGGGTTTTTTATATTTTCTGCTCTGGGACTTAATCTTCTCCAGAGCATTTATAAAAGAGAGTGCTTAGATCCATGAAGCATTTATATTAGACATAGCTGGACTCCTGTGATGCTGGGAGGCATATGTGAAGAAAGCCTGTTCATGAACTAGGCTAACCGCAGGCAGCTTCATTGTGCAGCCGAGTTACCTCCTATCTTCCAATTCACAGGCAAGTTCCTCCATCTCTGGCCTCTTCTTCAATTCGGTGTTTCAGAGTTTGCAGTTGATTTTATATCAAGGAGAACCTTCCTTTGTGAAGTTACATTGTTCTGGGTTTTGGTTTTCCCTGGAGAATTTTTATTCTTGATGCTGAATGAAGTCTCTAAACCTGGGACGGGGGATGCTAGCACAATAGTGGTAATTATAGTCAGTAGCCAGGGAGACTGTCGATTGGGAAATGGTACCGGCTGCTGGGTTGATGTCACACATCTTGCTGAACTGGTTTCCTTTCACTCACTTGACCTTCAGAACCTCCTGGGACCTGGGCCTGAGTTTTCCTTCCTCCGGAAGCAAGATATAAAATAGATAAATCTAGAGTGCAAAAATTGTACTCACTATTACCTGTCTTGATACCCATTAATATGTGAGAGATTTTACAAAGAAACATAATATAATGGGAGCACACATATATTTCATCACCTTGAAGAATACAGAAATTTTTCAGAGTGAGTCAGGTCTACTATTAGCAGTTAACCAGTGAATGTTTCATTTCTATTTTTTCATATTTTGTTTTAGTCATATATAAATTATATTAGGCTGGAAAATGACCTATTCAACCTCTTTCCTAGAACTCCTATAGCAAGTTTGTCATAGACATAATTGCTTTAAAAATGTCCTTTAGAAGCAGTTCAACTTAGTGCTTGACTAGTTTTTTAAAAATTATTATGGGAATATTATATATGCAAGACAAATATGACTGAGATATTTGCATGATGAAAATAGATTTAATTAGGTGGATTTTGTTAGGCTTGATGAGGTAGAGACAAATTTAGGATAAATTATATTTTAAACCAATGAAATTAGTTCTCTTGTATTTTTGTATTTGCAAAATAGAGTTTCTGGGGATATATGGCAGGGTCTTGTAATACCCATAACACACTCTCTCCTTCTCCCTCTCCCTCTCTTTCTCAACACATACACACACACAACATACATACACCACACACACAACATATACATACACATATACCACACACACAACACACACACATCACACATACAACACACACACAACATACACACACATAACACACATACACCACACACACATATACACCCCACACACACACATACACCACACACACACACCAAACTTACAGGATAAAATGAAAAGAGAAGGGTCAGAGTAAGTGTGCCCATGCCTCACGCTCTCTCCTCCCTCTTAGGAAGTCACTAACTCCAGTTGATGACAAGCCTGCCTGCCTGCCTGCAAAGTTTGTCTCTGTCTTTCGGGCTTTTCAGAAACAAAGGAATGACCTAATGGAAGACGTTGCCTTTAGGATTTCCATTTGAGTTTCTCTCTGTTCTCTTTGCTTCTGTCCTGTAATGATAAAATAGATACCCATTTTCTGATCCAGAACTCGACTTGTTTTCCCAGGTTCCCTCCTACAACCAACACAAACACAGACATTTACCAGCAAACAGAAGCTGTTGGAAACATTTTTTTTTGGCTGCTGAAATGGGCTCCCGTCACCGGGATGTGGCAGGCTTTTTGCTGTATTATCTCTCAGCCCTGGCCCCAGTAGGCTAAAGAGAGCTTTATGTAATCGGTCTTCCCTGACGTGTGATGTCCTGTCATTTTCCTCCCCTTCGGCTCTGCTGCCGCCCACAAATCAATAACATTGCCTGAGAAGTTCGAGCTGGTTCTGCAGCCACCACAAGCTCTGTGTTTCTTAAAGGGTATGTCAGAGAATGTAAAGTTTCCTAATGATATTTCTGGCTGATGACACATGGCAGAGCTGATGGACTATTTATAATCAGTGGCACGATCGCAAGTACATTATTTTTATTTCACTTAGGGGGGAGCCCTGGCACTTGCTACCTCTTTGTAGACAACTTGATATCATCTCTACCTAAAGTAGCTAAATCTTCCTCGCGGAGTGCAGTGGTGCTTTACCCTGCGCCTCGGTTCTTTCTGGTAGAAACCCTTGCCCTTCTTTTTTCCATTGTTCTTTGGCTCCGGGGATGATGAGGGCAAAGAATGGTTTGTAGCAACTGCTCTAAATTCTGGCCGTGCCTGCATGCTTCACTAAAAATGTCTCCAGTTCTCACGGCTCAGGTCCCTCTGCACCTCTGAGTATGGGTGTGGCAGGCATGACCAAGGCAATAGACACAGCTACTGAGTCCACCACGTGTCCCAATTTTACAGGACTAAGCAGAGTACAGCCTTCCTTTGTTGAGCACCTACTATGGTCTAGGCATTGTCCTTAGAAGGCATTTTATGTGCATGGCCTCACTAAACTCTCTCAAAATATGCCGGAGGTAAGTGCTATTATCTCCAGAGAAGAGATCTGGAGGAAATGGAGGGTAAATGACCTATCTCCAAAGTGACCCCATTGATAAGGGAAAGTCCCAAGACTCTGAGCAAATGTCTCTTAACAAACTGTGCATGCCATCTTTCTATTCCCTGGTACGGTCTTTTCCTGATTACGTTGCCACTTGTATATATCAGGTGGAGTATTCAAGGGTATTTACTGTTTTTAGTTTGGATAATGAGAGCTCCTATGAGTTCAGAGCCCACACCCATAAAGAAAATCTGTGGAATTGTAAACCTCTCATCTTAGGGTGAGTCCCAATGACAAGGACTCACAGGCCAAAGGAGGGTTTTACACGACAGTGGGGGAAGTTTTGCTTCTGCAAAAATATTGAGCGCTCTCTCTCTCTCTCTCTGTCTCTCTCTCTCTCTCTCTCTCTGTCTCTCTCTCCCTCCCTCCCTCCCTCCCCCTCCCCCTTTCTCCCCCTCTCTCTCTTTCTGTCTGTCTGTCTCCCTATCTCTCTTTTTTTACTATTTCCACAGGACAGAGTTTAGGGTATGGATTTGTTAACTATATTGATCCAAAGGACGCAGAGAAAGCCATCAACACTTTAAATGGACTCAGACTCCAGACCAAAACCATAAAGGTAAGAGGCGATGTACCAGCTTCTGATTGAGAAGGTCCTGGTGAAATTTTAGTCTGTGGGTCTAGTAAGTCCAGGCTATGTGGGAGACGGAAGTGGTGTTCTTTATTTATGCAAAGAACATTTACTGTCCACTCTGCTTAGTAAGCGACATGAGCCCTTACAAAATAGAGGGTGAGTTGCGGAGGGAGGGGCCAGGAGCTGTGAAATCTCTAATCCAGAAGGCAGACTGAGGTCTGGCCTTCATGACTCCACAAAGAAGGCCTGCCAGCCTGACTCCACACAGATGCTCACAAGCAAGCAGAAGAAACTGAGGCAGGCAAACTGTCCCAGGTATGAATAGTGTGGCCTAAGTTGGGATGGCTCTGATGAGGATGGGAAGAAGGCAGGACCACGTCAGGAGATCTTATGTGCTGCCTGAGCAGCTGGGCTTTTCGGTATGGATGATTAGGAAGCTTCCCTTGGAGACTGGGACGCAGAAAGTCAACTGTAAATAAGCACAGTACCATCAGAAGGGCAGCTATGATTAGACTGATGAAAATATAGTTAAGGAACAACAACAATAGCAATCCAACAGCCTAGAAATCATTAGGTGAGCAGGTAATAGCTCAAAAATCATTGCTTTAAATAAAAAAAAGGAATCAGTAAGTAGAGGCTACTTCTCCGAGTAGAAGGTTTCTGGGGCTGGACTGCAGCTGTCTCACCTCAGACTTCTTGTATGGATCCTTTGACAGGATGCTGCCTGCCTTGGGCATCCAGTGGTGGTCTCTTGGATGGCGCTGCGTGCTCCTCGGCCTCCCTTCCCCTTCTTCCCCCTACTTCCAGGCAGCATCCTGTTTAGGGGCAGCTGCCAGCCGATTAATGAGTCCCATCCTTCATAGCCTATTAAACGGCAGGGAGGTGTCTCCTGGGCGCTCTTATCCTCACGGCAGCAAGCCTGACACAAAGTAGGACAAAAGAGAAGCCTCTCCCAGAATGGAATTCTATAGATGGCACAGCTCTCCACATCCGAAAACACAAACACAGACCTTCTCGGACATCTGGGCTAACCAAAGAGACTAGCGGTATAAGATAGTCTTGGCTGGAAAGAAAGAAAAAAAAAAGAAAAAACAGAACCTTTCTCTTCGGGGACACTTAGGTGATTACTTTTCTTTTTAAGCAGATTTAGTTTTGCAATTGTGTTTAGATTATTTCTTAAAAGTTATTGCTTTCTCTGATCTCCTACAGTCTGTAGTACACAAAGACCCCGAAATAAGCCTGATTTAGGCTACCTCTGACATGGCTTAGCATCAGTTCCTAAGAATTCTCTAGGGGGGAAATAAAAGTTGTTTAATTACGGCATAGTCCTTGGAGAGCCAGGAAGATTAATTTCTTTCAAAGAAAAAACACACATATTTTCATACTCTAAGTCGAAAAAAGTGTTCCTGTCACTTGATTCTGATGAGGCCTTGTTGCATTGAGAGTTGTTTGTGGGCCTGACTGATTGTGTGTGTGTGTGTGTGTGTGTGTGTGTGTGTGTGTGTGTTATCCAGTTCAACATTAGAATGTCAGATGTTTATTTTTCCCTTGGCGGACACACTGACCTTGAACTGAGAAAGGTACTTTTCTTTCCTCTGTGGTTTCCTTAAAACCCAAACCCTTTTCCGCTTGGGATCAAATCACCAACCATCAGCCTGCCTTTTATTTTTTTCAAAGTCTTTCATAAGATCCCTGCAGTTTCCCCCAAAGACTGATTGGGCCCAGCGTTTCTAGTCTCAGAATGGTTCCATGGTCTATCATACCATCAGATGCTTTATCTAAATGGATCTTGGAGACAAGGAACATTGATTATTTTCTTTCTGTGAAGAGCTGGTGTACTTCCTTTCCTTATCTCTATCCCCTTCTCTGTCCTCCCACCCAGCCCAGGCTCCCCCTGCATCAAATGCTGCGAACACATTTGCACCCAGCGGAAATGTGGGCTTCTGAGACACTGTAGGATTCAAAATGCATGATGCCACTGCCGAATCAATAATTTCCATTCTCTGCTATGGATGAAAATTTAATGTGCAAACCTAGGGATTTCAGCCCTTTCATTAAAGCAGTTTATTTGCCATACTAAAAATTAAGTTTGAGTGATAGGTTCCTTTATTAACTTTTCTTCCCTTTCCTAAAGGGACACAGTGTTTAAGGTAAAAATCATATTAAAGGGAGGGGGAAAAAGCAAACCCTTTTCATGTGCTGTTAATAGTCTCATCATTTATTAATTTCTTAAAATTGCTTTTTATGCCTTTCAGGCCACTGTTTACTTCCACTACTTCAGTTTGCTTTGATAAGTAACGTGAGATTTATCTCTTTACTCCTGACTCCCATGAAGGAATAGACAACTTGTCTATCCGGAGAAAAACAAACAACAACAAAAACCACAAACCATACATATCTATGGAAGCATGCATTACAGAGATCTTGGGACCATCTAGTACAAGTTGACAAACTTGGTCAAGTGTGTGCTTGGACCAGGATGTCACATATCTGATAGCACAGAAAACACGTCAGTTTAAGTGTGATAGACAAACACATTAGTGGCAGAAAATGAAGAACGAACCCCTACGTTAATGATTAACTGCCAGAGTCAAGGATAGTTTCAGAGATAGGGGTTAGGGGAGGGCAAAGAGGGCAGCTATTCCCTGATGATGGTCGTGATGGTGATGATGGTGATGATGATGATGGTGGTGGTGATGATGGTGGTGGTGGTGATGATGATGATGGTGATGATGATGGTGATGATGATGATGGTGATGATGATGATGTTGTGATGATGATGATGATGGATGATGGTGATTCTGAAGGTGTTTAATTCAGATCTTCAGTTGTTCAATAGGAACTGAAAGCTAGATTTTTTTATGTCAGATCTCTGAATTTTTAGAGGCCATAAACAAAAACAAAGTAAGAATTATGAAGGGAAACCAAACATAATATAATAGCTGACCTTTGTAAGTCAGTTTTAACCTCTGTGCCTGAGATTTAAATTTGGCACCATTGCTTTTGCCAGATTTCAGTGAACATCCGGTTGCCTGCTACTAGTGGGAGGTATCCACAAAAGATGCTTTCCTATCAACAAAATCCATTGTCCTTTTATTAAGGAGGCTGTAAGAGGACTATATGAACACTGAGGGCATGTGAACAGCAAGGCCAGACCTCTGGCAGAGAAAGGGCATGGTGCGTGAATTACACCTTCAATGAGTAGCTACAAATGGGGACTCCAGAGGAATTGTTCTTTAGATTAGATTTCTTTCAAGGGAGAAGATTCTACCTGGAGACCAGGCTTCAGGAGGAGAAGTCCCCTGCCTAGAGCCTCACAGCTGTCAGTTTAGCATGTGTAAACATGCGCTAGAGGGGAAACAACAATAAACAACAGTAATGCTAGCCTACTTGGAGTGTTGATGTTGTGCCCGATAGGAACGCTTGTTACCGGGTTACCGGTTAATCTTTGAACTATCCTGGAGTCAAGTGCTTTACACACTTCATTGCTGTTTCTAAAAATAGCCCGGTATGAAGGTGCTATTATCTCCTTTATGCTAATGAGGAAACTGAGGCCCAAAGAAGTTCAGGAGACAAACCTAGGCTCACACAGTGGGTAAATGACAGCCGGAGTATTTTTAAAAAGCTTTAAAAATAATTCTCTGGCAGTGGGTCCTTAGTGTTGGAATGTCAAACTGCCTGTTTGCCCAGCAGCATGTGAGCCTTGGGAGGGTGTGTGGGTGGGTATTTTGGCTCTGCCCACATAAGGGTTAATTCCCTGGCATGGTAAGAAGATACAAAAGGCAAATAAATCTTCATACATGGACTTATGGTCCAGAACATTTGTCATTAATTTGAAGACACACTGCACTTTTAACTTCTCAAGACCTTGCTTTCTGGGGTCTACGGCCTTCCATTTAACTGAGCTATGATGGCAATGACCTGGAAGTTCTCCAATCCAGGTGTTTCATGGGGCCATGGAGTAGCATGGACCATGGGCTTGCCACAGAGGAGCTGATTTGCCTCACTTAGTGCTTGGGGTGCTAATTGTTAGTTTTTCTAGTGTCTCTGAGAACACTGAGAGAACAGGCTTTGGGTTCTTGGAAATGATTTCCTAATACCCCTTGACAACTGATGCCTATCTTAGCCGACTCGAAAAAGAGCAGCTTCTGAATTTCCACAGTCGCCCCAGCCTCTCACGAAGAAATGCTCAGTTGAGTCCGCTCAGCTCTGCTCCAGCTCCTTGTCACGTTAATTAAGAACAAACAGAGTTGGGGCTGGGTGTCCTGGCAATTCCAGCATCAGGAGGCTGAGGCAGAGAGATTATTATGAGTTCAAGGTCAGCCTGGGCTTCATAGCCACGTGGAAGGAGCCCAAAGAGAAGAGAGAAAGTGGGAAAGGGGGAGAAAAGAACCCTCAAAACAGAAGTAATCCAAGCAGGTTTGTTTGGACTGATTGTCGAGTCGCCTGAGAAGCATTGGTAAAACATAGTCTAACTGGGATTTGAAGGCTTGGCGTCACTTCTGCTAAACCTTTCAGTGATGAAGCTCCCCTTCAGGCTTTAATCTAAGTGTGAGAAGCAGCATTAGAGAGGTGTTCACCGCTTGCTCTGTCCCTGAAGGTTCACTCCTGGCAAGGGCAGTGGTGATGGGCACTTAGCCATGCAAGCTGCAGTGAGGCAATTGAGGGATCGAGGCTACAGGGGTTCCCGTTGGCCGTTGGAGGGGCTGTGCGAGGTATGAGTGGGAGTCAATCTGGTAAAATAAGTTCCAGGATGGTCCTCTGTTGTGTGCCTTGTGGAGTGTTTAGCCTCAAACCAGCATTTTGCAGAGGGCTCTGGTAGGTTTTATCAGTCTTAGATTTTGGTTGTTTTTTTTTTTTGGTGGGGGGGGGCATGTTTTTAATGCATAATATGGAACGTGTGTGTATGCATGTGGTATATGTGTGTATCTGTATTTGGGGTTTTTTCTTCATGGAATTATATGATTATAAGTGACTTTATGACTTTTTCTAATAATTACATGAAGCCTTTTTCAAATGATAAAAGTACAACTTGATATAATAAAACATTTCCCGAGCACAGCTCTTGTGCAAACTAGGGTGTGAGCAATCTCAGCACCAGGCCGTAGATTAAGAGGGTTGCCTCTGCCACTCTGAGTGAACCCCTATGGGCTGGCACTGTCAGATAGAGGTGGGAAACAAGAAAGGCACCTTATCACTAGGCAGCAGCCCAGGTCTTCAGAGAACCCGACGAGGAAAGAGGCTGCTGGATAGAGCTCTTCAGAGGGCCCTTCCCTTCTCCTCTCGGGAGGAAGTGGGCTGGTTATTCTGCCTCTCCTGTAAGGATGCTGCTGAAGATCTCAACATTTTCTCTTTGTTCCCCTAATCGCCCTAGCAGTGCCTCTGGGGGATCTCTCCACACTCTAGCTTAACAGGATCCCTTTCACTCTGCCCGCTTCTCTCCCTTGCCAGGGGTCACGGGCAACGGTGCTTCCTCCCTCCCCACTTCCTCCGCTATCCACCTGCCTCGCTAAAGGCTTCCATTCCGCTGAGGCATCTTTTCTTTGCACTCGGCATAAGCAATTATTTCTCCTATCACGGCTCTTAATGCTTCCCGGAGAGTTAGCAGATCATTTTTTTGCTGACGGATATCACCCCACCCAGAAATAGTAGCCTGCCTGCTTCTACCTTGTTAATAATAAAAATGCATCGCTACCCCATCGTGGCTGCATCTCCGAGGGGGCAGGAACTCTTTGCTGTCAAGGTCAGCAAGGACACTGGGGCCACTGAATCCCCAAGGAAAGGGCCAGAGATAGGCCAATGAAACTGGAGATGCCCAGTTGCCGGTGGGCTGTACTAGCTGCCACCCCCTCTAGTGGGAGAATGCATTTGCTGCTCTGATTGCAGGTGCCCTGTCAACTTTCTTTGAGTGAATTATCTCAATTGCACACAGATATAGAGGGTTGTAAATAGAAACAGCTCTGCCTTCTCAGCCCACTGAACTTGATATGATCCCAGCATCTTGAAGGTCATCCTCAGTGTTCTGAGTCTGGATTACAAAAGAAAACAGAACAGGTACAAGTTGGGGGCACACTCAAGTTTTCAGAAGTGCCTGGGTGAAATTCAAGGACATTCGCAAGAGTTAAAGAAGCCAATGGTGTGATGTGAGTGCCTCAAAAAAATCACACAAACGAGAGTGCACTTGTTCAAGCACAGAGAGAGAGAGAGAGAGAGAGAGAGAGAGAGAGAGAGAGAGAGAGAGAGAGAGAGAGAGAGAGAGAGAGATTGGGATTATTTCTCCACATTAGCGGAAACACTGGACCTCTCCTGCCCAAGTCCACCTGATATCTTGCGTCCCATTTTCATCTCCCTGTGTTAGAGTCCTGGCATTCAAATGCTCTTCAGAGGTGAATGGCAAAGATAAGATGAGACGAGGATTGTGTGACCATTTATCTCCTCTGTAATGGCTGCCGGTCCATCCTCCTGGACAGAAAATTCTGCAGTGAGGCTAAGGCATTGCTTCAACCTTGCATCTAAAATAGCTGGGAAGAAAACCTATATAGCTATCAGTACAGGATAGGCCTTGAATAGGAAAGAGGCCCTTCATCATCAGAGCCATTCAAATGAAACCTGTCCGGATAATGTTCCGGCATGAATTCTGACTAGATGAGCCTGGATGCCCTCCTAGCTCTGAGATGCTACAAGTTTGCATTGTTTCCGGGCCTGAAACTGCCCAGTTCAATGTCATCGCCACAAGCTCCATGCATAATTTGAGTTAATCAAATAAAACTTTAGCTCCTTTATCACATCCAGACTGTTCGAAGTGTGTGGTAGCTATGTGTAGCTAGTAGTGACCATCAAACATGATAGGTATCAAATGTTTTGCTGATCCCAGAAAGTTCTATGAGATGATGCTGGCCTAGGACATCTGTGACCCTGAGGACAGAAGAGTATGTAATAAGAGTAGGCATAGTAATCATGAGGCTCAGAGCAAGTCAACTTGTCTGCTAAAGACCATAGAGCACCCAGCCCTCCTTCCCTTTCCCTTCTTGACCATTCAAAAGAACTCTGAGTTAACCTCTGTTGTAAAACTGTATGTGATGACCTTCGGGAGTTCACTTTCCTTCTTCAAACGTACGTTCTTCCCAGATCTAATAGTCTAATAAAATATTATGGCATGGCTGTTCCAATTTGGTACCCTCCCAAGAAGAGTAACAGTTTGTGCCAAGAACATGGCTTTTATTTCACTGTCCCGAATGGTGTGGCCTAGTGGAAAGATCCCAGAACTTTGAGTCATAGCCGAGTTTGTCTTAGTTCAAATGACCTTGGCAAAGTATTTGATCTCATTGCACCAGAGTCTATCATCTGGAAAATGGCAATACTGATTTTTCCTGTGTAGGCAATCATGGTTTTCAGCACTCCCAGGGATAAACATAAGAAGGGTCATCCCTAAGGTGAATGACAAATGCGGGGGGTTGGGGAGTAGGACCCTTCCTCTATCCTCCTGTTTTGGGGTGCATTAAAAGAGTGAATCCGACTCTCACTGAGGCACAGACAACAGAGTCAGGAGCCCTGGATGACAGGGAGTAGTGTAGAGTTTCAAGACAGCTCTAACACTCCTACCCGTCTTCCATGAAGCGGGAGGCAGGAGTTGCAATTTGGTGGGGAGGAATGTGGTTCCTGCCTGGCATCTGCTGTTGCCCTAACCACAACGAGATTCGTCTCCCACATCTCTCCTCTCAGAGGCTGCAGTCAGACAGAGAGAGCCTTGTATTGAGTATGCACCTTCGACAGTCTGGTAGATTTTCTCGGTTATGTGGCCTAGCCTTTGATAGGCCACCCTGGTAGATTTTTAAAAAGGAGTTCCAAGACACATGAATCTATCATCATAACTCTCCTAAGAAGACATCTGCCCTACTGTGTCAGATACGCTTACGGTACCTTTAGGTCCTGACTCCATGGTCCGTCCTTTCCATTTGAGTCAACCCCTGGGAAAGTATATGAAATCCATTCACTAAAGTGAATCTACAGTTAGTTTCAGTTGAGCCTCTGCCCTAGTAAAGCTTTGAAACTAGATGTGAGTGTGCTGCGTTGGTCACGATGTGCACCCTGGTGGGGCGGGTCAGGCTTTAGGTAGGGTATGATAGCTGTGGCCACTGAGATAGACACTTCCGGTAGCATTCAAGGAAAGAATAGCCATGTATGTCTGGGCTTCATGGAGAACATGGCTAGGCCTAGGAGGGTAATCAGGAATTCATTTTGCCATGAGGACAAATACACAGCAAGAACAAAGGCATGGAGATAGAAACTTTCCATACACATGCAGAAACCTGCCACTGTGTCTTTGAAGTGAAGCACAGCGAGCATGCAGAGGTCAGCAGGAGATGGGAGGTCGGGCCAGATGCCAGGGCCAGATGCTCTGAATGCCTTGGGAGAGGGTTCGGACTTCATCACAAGGTGTTTAAGACACCTTCGAGAGTTCTGAACAGGGAAAAGTGCGATGAGATCAAACTACATTCAGGAGGCCACCATGAGGCCCAGTATTCTTTACGAATAACATTATGGGGTGGCAGGTGCAGAGAGGAACATAAATGCTGGAGCCGCAAAGGTAGACACCTGTCCTGTTTATGAGGACGGCTGTGCCCACAGGCACAGAGGTAAACTGATCCTCACAATCAAAGCTGTTGTTTCCAGGAGTCAGCTGGCCGCTCTCTGCTCTCCCTGCTCCCACAGGCGGGATTACAGGTCCCTAGAAGGGCTTGTTCACAGAAGCCCTGGTACCGCCCTGGTACCTCTAGAGTCTCTCTCTACTGCCATTCTCCTGGTTTCTTTAGAGTGAATGTTCCCTGGGGACCTGCCTGCTCTGGGGAGTTTATATTCACTCAGAGAATAGGGTGTTAAACAGACTGGGGGAAATCTGCAGCTTGATCTTCAAATAATAAAGCCGTACACATCTCCTCTGCTAGACTGGCAGCCCTGCATGTCAGGAACTGCTGTACACGTTTCTGCTCCCCAGTGTCTAGAATAAAGCCCGTTTACACAGCCATCGTGGCAATCTCACAGTTTACTGAGCACTTGCTTTGGGGCCAGTCTTTGTGCCTAGGAATCTTACGTGCAAGGGATGCCACTCAGAGAGACACACAGTCACACATCTGGAAAGTGAACAGGATTCATATCTCTGAAGCTCCTCAAAGACGTTCTTAACTTCTCTATATTTTTCCATTCTATATTGGGATCTCCATTTCAGTTAAAGTAAAATACGTATAAGCTTTGCAGTAACTTGTTTCAAAATGTGGTTGCCTAACAGGTTTTTTTTTTGACAAGCACCTGTCAAAGATGAAGGCTGATAAGAACAGGAAGGACATCCCTGTGGTCTAGAAAGAAGGCTTTGCAGCAGCCAGTGATGGCCAAGGGTAGTGTAGGATCTTCATATAGTTGTGACCTTCACGTTCTCAGAAATGTCTCTGGTAGATACTCAGCCCTTCTTGAGTACCTCTCAAATTTTCGAGGTCACTTCTAGCACCACGGCTCTCGCTTATTATTATTGCATTCTTTTTGTGTCAGGTAGGGGGACTGCAAACTCATAAGAAGAGAGGTCTGGAGCATGTGGGAATGCTAAAAATCTCTGTCAGTATTGTCTGTGAAGTCACCTGCCTTCAGGCCACCTTTACCCAAAGAGGAGTGGCTTCTTCACTCACAGGCTTCGTCTAGAACAAGAGCTGTGCTGGCCTAGAAATGCCAGTCTTCTTGTGAGACATTGTGGGTGAATAAAATGAGCAAGATCCTGATGGTTCAAGGCAAGAGGAATTCTCCAGGGCACTGCCGATAGCATGGGAAGCCCTGAACTCTAGGCTACCAGCTCAAGAGGGTCAACATGTCACCAATACAGTCCCTCTGCATGGGCTGAAGGTCACCATTTGGGGTACATGTTTTAGTTGATTAAAGGGCCTGACATTTGCAGTCCTTTTGCTGGAATTTACCAAATGTTTGAGGAGAGCTAAAAGGTTTGGGTCTGAGGATGAGCATTTAGATGCCAGACTGAGCAAATCATTCTCCCGTCACATTTGCCTGGTCCTCTCCTCAGAGGTATTACACAGAGTCTAAGAGAACAATAAGCCGTGGCTCCAAATAGAGGAGAAAAACTGAACAGGGCTTAGGCTGGGAGTAGAGTGACCCAAATACTGCTTGCCTTTAAATCTGCCGCTGCCCTGTGGCTGGGCCCGTCTCTGGGGAGCTGTGGCTGTAATTCTCCCAGCTCAGCTGAGATTCTGCCTCAGGATCACCTTTGGGAGAAATGGCTTTGATTGATTGTGCCACTGACTTTCTGGTGCCAACTCTGTTTGCCCAGCCAAGTCTGCCCTAAACATGCTCTTTTCTGGACCCCAGCTCTAGCTGCCCCAAACCCGTAGAAATCAAGGTCTTTGCTATGTGCTGTACAGCCATTGGGTAGGAGAAAATATACACTACTGGGCGTCTTCCTAAGCCTTTGACTGCCCTCAAAGCAGAAGGTTATTACAAGTCACCATTTCCTCATCCGTCTTACCTGTCTCACTACAGCTCTGTCTTCTCCTTGGTCCTTCTAACCCTCCACTCACCCTTCCCCGTGTTTGAGTCACACTAAGCTATAACCTTGGCGTGACACCCATCTTGTGACTTTGCGACAATGGGTCACTGTGTTTGCCCCTCCGTTCTCCCATTCACCCCGTATTCATTTAGTAATTCCTACAAGGCACATGTCGTCTCTGTTGAAGATGAACAGATGCCTAGTTTGTGCTGTGTTCCCATCACACAGAGCAGACCCTCCAGAAGTCTTTGCTAAGCCAGGAGATGCCTCGCTCTGAAGCAGATTTCTCTTGGTTCTTCCAACCTCGGGCACTACAGAGTAAGAAGCCTATCTTAGTTCTTCTCTTAGTGAGGGCACACAGTTATGACTCTGGGTACGTGGCTCCGTGGTCATTTTAGTGGACAAATCAAGTTATAGTTAACTCTGAAGAACCCCAAACACCAGCATCATGCAGCATGAGCTGTGGGTGTTCATTCATTTCTTTTTCAGTATGTTTTGTACCTTCTTCAGGCTTGGGGCTCTGTGCTGAGAGGTGGAGCCCCAGACACATGTGCGCGCACCTCAAGGAAACCATGAGACTAGATGGTGAGTTGAGATCAGAATGAGTGGGCCACTAAAGAGGATCTCAGGGTGAGGCAATGCCAGACAGAGAAGGCTGCCAAAAGAAGCTGGCCTTTGAGCTCGGCCTTAGATCTGGTCTCTTTCCCCCTAGTAAAAGCGTGCAACGAGGAAGCTGAACTTTAAGGGAACTCAAATTTATCCAGATAACATCAGTAATTGGCAAAGTGAGACAAAGTAAACCTTATTACTGGGGACAGATTTCCTCCTTCCTACCATTGCTTCCTCCTGAATGAAAAATAGTTCCGCTGTCTTGTAACTTGTTCTTGTCCCATAGAGGACTGGGGTAGGAACTCCATAAAACAGGCTGTTACATGGGGTTCTAGATCCTTCAGCTCCTTGGCCCCCAGTGCACACAGATATCTACCATGTAAAAGCCATTCTTTCTCTTCCTTGTTTTGGGAAGATGTGGAGCATACAGAGGCCTCCTTGGCCACCCATGGGTTTCCAGAAGATGGAGATCTGAAGGCAGCTGCCTGACTCCATCAGCGAGAGGAGGCTAGCAAGGCAGATTAGTCATTCACGTCATTTTATGTTGAGTCAACATCTATTTTTAGGTATAGAACTCATCACGGGACCTAGTGTCCCCGTCACAGAAAGGTGGAATGTGTCGTGAGTAAGGGGTCGGCTCATCCTCCATCTTCTCTCTGTACTCATTTTCTTTGCCTGAAGAGCTCATAAATAAAGCCCACTCTGCTGTTCGAGGTTTAGCTCTTAATGTCAAAGGTCTGGTTTAGGATGAGATTTGTTGTGGAGCCATGCTTCTATGTACACACATAATCACACACACACACACGCATACATCACACGCATGCACATGCTTGCACTCTCACTGTAATGGATTTAGCAGGTCTCCTGAATCTGTTATATAGATTAAATGAAACTGCGAGCTGAAAGTGTGAAGGCATATAGGTCCCTTCCTGTCCACCGTTGTCAGATGTACTCTGAAATGAGTGTTTTCATCATCTATTCTGAGCCCTATCCGCCCCAGAAATAGCTTCAGCAGGAAAGTGCTTTTGTTAGACTAGCTGTAAATTATATTTCAAATGTCTGATGTTGTTTTCTTAAAAAAATAAATAAATAAGTAAATGAAAGTCTAAAATTAATGACTGCTGGGGTTTGCTTTGCTTATGTGTACTGCTAAAGATTTGGCTTCTTGCAGATGGAATTTCAGATCTGTTTACACTTCTGTGTTAGCTTTTTGGGGAAGAAAAAAGCAGTTGAGAGATCTGGGAGAACAAATTTACAAAGTCAAACTTATTATAACCACTGGTGCGGCTCTTTTCCCGCCCACTGCCCTTCCCCTCCCTCTCATCCACTGTGCCCCCGTTTTTTTTGTCTGTTGTAGTTTTATCTGCCCTGCCTCAGAGTTCGAGGCAACTGCTCCTTCCAGAGGTGACAAAGTCACAGTCCTTGCAGAGGTGACAAGGTCATATATTGGGTTTAACAAGCAGATGTTCACTCGAGCCCCATTGCACCAGCACTTTGTCATTTTGTCATTCAGCGAGACCTCGTGGGGACAGATTGGAGCAGCACAAAGGATGGGACATAAAAAAAAAATCCTTACAGAGAACCAGATCACTTTTATGTTTTGGATAAGGGAATGGGGGCAGGGAGGAGGGCATGGAAAGAAATGTGCAGAGCAGAATTTCATGGGCTTTTTATTTCTTTTTGGTTTATTCAAAGATTATTATGTGTTGGATACAGTAAATCATCTATACTCCCACATCCAGGAGGTAAATCTTCAGAACTTCACGCGTGGGTAGTACTGCATCTAACAGCTGCCATACAGTAGCTGTTTGTTCCACACTTACAGACCCTTATCTGTGCATTTGTTTTAAGTTCTGTTGACAAGTCTCCTCTGGTTCATCTCCTGTTGTTCTCCTGTTACTGTTCCTATGCGAGAGCCGTGGGTCCTAAGGACAGGTGAGGGACTGTCATCTCAGTTGCTTCTTCAGTCTCCACTCTAGGGATGAACGCCCGTGATGCATTTTGCACCTCTCACCTTCCCCTAGGTGTCGTATGCCCGTCCGAGCTCGGCCTCAATCAGGGATGCTAACCTGTACGTTAGTGGCCTTCCCAAGACTATGACCCAGAAGGAACTGGAGCAGCTTTTCTCGCAATATGGTCGCATCATCACCTCGCGCATCCTGGTTGATCAAGTCACAGGTTACGTGTTTCTTTGTAATTGTTTCCCCTAGGTATCTTTGCCATGTTACCCACAGAAGCAGGTTCATGGATGTTGAAGGTGAGGGAGTGGACCCTGCACAGGCAGTTTCATGGCCCTTGCACATGGACTACCTAAATTTAAAATGGGCCGTCCTGAGACGCCAGAGTCTCCACCATGGAAATATAGCTGAACTACTTGGTAGGGTCATAAAAGAAGATTTGGGTTTCAAGTTAAGAATGGGGTTCTCTGGCCTTCAAAGCCCTTCAGCCTTCAGCCAGTGTGTAAAGCTATACATACAGCTCTAGACCCAGATCACAGTGATGTAGAGTTAGAAGAAGCTGCTTTAGTCTACACATTTAGTCTAGTCATCCAAAGTAGGAGGTCCAATTTTAAGCCAGCAGTGCATGTGTATGACCCCAGTTTATGGTGGTAGGGTTCTTTGTCCATAAGAAAGAAACCCAGCCAGCATCTCTCAGCCTTCAAGAAGGAGATGTAAGGTAGCTTGGGCTGTACTATCAATGGCAGTGTCTTTGGCGTTTTCCTGATTTGATCCCAATTTGAAATGTCTCCCCTGAGAGTAGAGTAAACACGCATGTTTATCGTTTGATTCATGCGGCCATTTCCCAGGAGTGTTGACTCCATCTCGGACACTGTGCAGGGAGACACTCCATACCAAGGATAAAGGAGACATAGAACCTGCCCTCACATGACTCCAATGTAACAGATACTCACTAGGGACTCTCCAGTCCCCTGAGAGCTCAGAAGAAGGTATACTGTGCCTCGTGGTGATTGTTAGAAAGGCTCCATGGTAGGGGCAATTTTGGAACAGAGCTTTGGAGAATGATTTAGTTTCTGTGGGGGAGGAGGAACAGAAGGGATAGATAGAACAGTCTAGATGCAGAGGACAGTATATCCCAAGGTTTGGTGTTAAGAAAGAATACAGCCTGTTCAATCCAGGTCAGGGTGGCCAGTGTTAGGTTTAGTAGGAGATATGAGACCAGATTGCCAAAGGCAATAATTGGTACCTGAAAAGTCTGGATTTTATGTGCCTTTAGCAAAGATGCAGGGAAGAGTAATTTGTAGGCTTTATTTGATGCTGTTTAAGACAACAAAGACTAAGTGGCCAGCATAAAGTACACCAGTCAAAGGGTTCCAAGGAAGCACAGAGTATGTTCCTTAAGGTTGCAGTGTGTGGTCAGAGGTTGCTTTTCCAGTAAACAGTTCCGGGTATGAGGTAGGGCAGGCACTTTGCAGAACTAAACAGTGTTGGGTGGTCAGTTAAAGTAACTAAAGGTAGGTGGGGACTGGGCAGGATAATACAGAGACCTAGAGGGAAACACTCCGTATGTCCTGGGGGTTGGCGACATCGGTGCAGAGCTATGCTGGTAGAAGTGCACACAGACACCTTTTGGTGAGTGACAGAGATTCAAGGAGCTGGCCTCACAGGTGGATCGAGTCACCACAAAACATCTACAGGGCACCTCCCAGGGATACCTACCAACCGTTCTCTTTACAGATGCTCTTTCTCCTTCCCCAGGAGTCTCCAGAGGGGTGGGATTCATCCGCTTTGATAAGAGGATCGAGGCAGAAGAAGCCATCAAAGGGCTGAATGGCCAGAAGCCCAGCGGTGCTACAGAACCGATTACTGTGAAGTTCGCCAACAACCCCAGCCAGAAGTCCAGCCAGGCCCTGCTCTCCCAGCTCTACCAGTCCCCTAACAGGCGCTACCCTGGCCCTCTCCACCACCAGGCTCAAAGGTTCAGGTAGGCATGCCTGCTACTCACTACAGCATCACCAGTATGGAATGGCGCATGGCCAGAAAACATGTGGCTCTGAAGGACAGAACAAGGCAAACAGCCTCTGCCCCACCCAAGCCATCACTATGGGACACTCCCCAGAGCATCATTTGCCACTCCTACAAAATACAAGAGGACCACTCACTCCTCCCAGCCCTCTCCCATCTTGTTACTCTGACTATTGGTTAAACTTGGGATTCATTAGTAGAGGTCTCTGTATTTAGCCAGACAGAAGGATCAGTTTCAATGGAGCTATTCCCTGAGATGTGGCCATGTGCAGCCGCTCAGAGTTAAGGCAGGGTAGACTTGCCAGGAGTGCTTGTCCTCGCCTCTTTTCCTAGGTGACTGCCCGAATCCAGAGGAGGAGAGACCCTCTTTAGTATTAACTCCCTTAAGTTCCATACTCTGGGAGGATAAAAAGTAGGATTCATCTATACCTTACTATTGTTATCTTTGAGTACAAGTCCCTGGTACAATGGACAGGTCCCTGGGGGATATTCCTGAGAGGTGGGTTTTTCCCAGGAAAGCAGCTAGACTTTAACCAGCCTGGATTGTGCAGGGAGAAGCATGATCTTGACCTCCCCTTAGTAAACCCTAAGCGAATACCGTATTCTACCCGTGTACCAACTTCCCTTTAATGAAAAGGTTTTCTTCCTTGTCAAACCTCACACAGGAAAATAGGGAGTCCTCTCTGTGATAGTAACCGTGCACCTGGCCACAGTGGGGGAAGAAATTGGTCTCTTCATGTGTCCCCCTATGGCCCACGACTCTGAAATGGTTAATGGTTTGACGAAGGGTCCGAGCCGTCTAATTTCTGTTTTGTGTGAAAGCACATGTAGTATTTATGTAAAAAGCCTTTCCAGCAGGCTCCTAATGGTGGAAACTATGGTTACTGCTGCCCCATGGTGTGAATAGCTTGTTCCCAAGTAAGGCAGTGTGTATGAGGAAGATTATAACGTAATGACATTTTCCTGGGAGGTGCGGCTTTGGGGCCGTACGTAGTAAGCCATTTTTTGTTTCCAATCTTAGCTTGCAAAAACTCCCTGCCTTCCAGATTGTGGGTGTGGCCAGAAATAGTGAAAGCAGCTAGACTAACAGAAAAGATCGGTCCATTTGTGTAGTCCGTGGTCATGTGTGGTCAACCAGGAACAGAGAGACCTTTTCTTACAAGTTTAGTTGTAATAAAAGGTAAACAATTTAAGAACCCCCCCCCGCCCCTTTTTAACCCTTTCACAGACAGCATAAAAGTAAATCCACACAAGTGTTCTGAGAGATTGCGGGGAGGGAACTGAATTAATTCAGACCTTGAAAGAAAATGGGATTCATTCAACACTTGCTTTAGAGCCTAGAACTGACCTGGACATGAATTAGTTACAGTCGGAAAACAGGAAAGAGAGAACTAGTCTCCTGAGCAGTGGGGAAGTTGTCGAGCTTTTCTTCTTTGAAAATGGAGCATTCTTATTAATAGTTCCATTGAGTGATCTTGCCATCTGTGAGGCATTAACCCAGAGACCCTCCTTCTCTTTGCAGGCTGGACAATTTGCTTAATATGGCCTATGGCGTAAAGAGGTAATTAAAACTCCACAGATTGCCAGATGTCCGTATTGGCACAGACTGGGGCTAGAATTTTTTTTTAATTCACTAACTTTACTTTTTTTTTAATTCTTCCTTTTTCTTCCACCAGCATGTCAAATTCTTAATTTTAATTTTGGACCTCGGTTAATTTTGTTTCTTTTAGGGCACACAAAATGTATTTGTGTGTTTTACCCTTTCTTTCTTTCTTTCTTTCTTTCTTTCTTTCTTTCTTTCTTTCTTTCTTTTTGCAGGTGGGCTTTCCCTATGGTTCAGGTGCCACAGCTACCAAGCCCTGGGTCATCTGATCTAGTCCTGAGTGGCTTCCCTTGAAGAGAAAGCCCTGACTTTTCTGGCTGATTTTACAAACTTGCTGAGCACCTGTTTTGCATTTCTGATGCCAGGATTCAGTGTAAGAGGCCAGATCCCAAAAAATCAAAATTAGAACATTTGCTAATCATGGCTGAAAATCTAGTGATTTTTCAGGGGGAAAAATAACTTTTTGCACTACAAGCCCTGGCCAAATAGTGGCTTTTGGACCCCCACCCCCACCTCAGGGTGCGTTGTAAGGCGCATCCTGAGATGAGTGTATTGAGTGTATCTGTGTGCACCTCAACCAGGGATTTCTGTTTCTACAGGTTTTAGCCATTATTATAAGTCTTCGCTCAGTTATATGTGGGGGGGGGGGGGGAATTTGAGGTTTCCTTCATTTAAAGCCTTTTTATGGGGCAGGGGACTCAAAGAGGGTCAAGGGTTTGAGACTTTCTGAATGTAATCACAAGGCTTCCCAGACCCAACCTAAAATCAGAGTCTTAGAAGTTAGGTGTGTTATGTCAGTGTATCCATGAGGTCCCTAAATGTGACCTGCTAGACTCCACTTCACTGCCGGAGACATAGCATCTTCAGCTCCTTTCTCAATAGAGATGCAAACCCTCATAGCCCTTCATTAGCTGAGGGAAAGAGAGGTGGGCTTTAATAGCCCACAGCACACTCTCTACTTGATGCAGGTTATGCATGGTAAGTACCCTGACTCTGGAAACGAGCGCATAGCTGAGGGAGTTAGCGGACTTCAGACTTCGCTAGCAGGGTACCAGCCTCTTGAATCCCAGTCCCAGCACCAGTGAGGCTGACTGTAACTTAGCTCCACGTGTCTTTCACACTGCTTGCCTAGTCCTGGGCATTCTGCATCTTCTGTAGCTCTATCCCATCCTTGCTGCTCTCTAACTTTACTGAGTTAGTATCAAATGCTGTGAGCAAAGGTGATGTCTATAACACACATGAGTCTAGGAAAGACTGAGCTGTGGTCCGTGCGTTGCCGCATCAGCCAGTGCCCTACCCAGCCCAGTGTAACCCAATCCAGGCATAGCCAGCACTATTTGATAACAAGATTTTCCTTTTTACCGAGTCCAGATTTGGGTGTAGCCTCCATCCTACCTTGAGTGGCAATCATACATAAAACCCTTTTCCTAGCTCTGACCTTGGCCTTTTAATATGTACTTAGTTGCTTTCTGTGTACAAACTGAAAGGGATCAGAGGTTCACAGCCGAAGGGGAAATTGTTTCTAAGTCAGTGCTTAGAAATAGTACAAGTAATAATTAAGCCATTTTACCCCTTTAAGGATCTGTACCATGAATGTTTTGCTTTTGCTTTATTGTTATTTTTTTAAGCAAAAGAGAACCTTGCTTTGATGAATAATAGCATAAATTATATCTACTGAGTTGTTATGCTTAGCATATCTTTAACAGCTATATGATTATCTAAATTCTAGTTAAATATGAAATTTTAATAAGACGTCTAAACCTCCAATAGTGTCTGCTTACTTTTTAGGACAGTCATAACTTCCACTTTGTTCCATACTCCTGTCTGTTTTGGACTTCCTCTTCTCCAATTTTCTTCCCTCACCCCTCAAAAACAAAATAATCAACCAAAAGAAAAGCAATCCGGTCATCAATGAATAGGTCAAAACTCCCGATATAAGTTCAGTATGAAATAAGACGTTGCCAATACTGTTCTGCCATAGACTCTGGTATCTTAACTGTTTCTTCCATCACAAATGCCACATGGGTTTATTTTATCAGTGAATAAAATCTGAAGAGTTATTTTTTCCTCTTCAAGATTACACAAAAATTGAATTTTCTAACCTAATACAACAATTATTGCACCAAGGCTTTTCTACTGTATAGCAATTCAAAATTTATCACTACACAAACCACTTAAGGACTTTTCCAGTGATGCTCAGCGATGGATTTGAGATGATAGGGTATCAAGGAGTAGCACATCTGTTCTTACTGCTCCAGTTCTGTGGGAGAGCCCTTATGAATAGATGCTAAACGGAACACGAGCCACTCATCCGGTTAATGACAAGATACATCCTCATGTGTCTACAACCTCAGTGACACCGAGAGGGCTTTGACAGGCGGAAGTGGAAGCACTGTGATCATGGTGCGGTTGAGCGCTGCTAGAATCATCCAGTAGTCTGCCTAAAAAATAAGAGTAAAACTTTCCAAGCATTGACATCCACCATATTGTCACTCCCGCAACCAATAAACATGTGGGTTTTTTTTTTTTCCTATGGGCCACTGTGCCTTTAAGAGCCCATATGCACTCCACTGAATGAATAAACCCACAGTAGAATGGATGAAACAGTGTGTCTTCCCTGAGAACCCATGGTCTATGGTGGGGTAGGTTCAGGGTGGGACAATGTCTGAACATTTACTGTGTTAGAACTGTTTAAAGCCTTCATCTGGGGGGGGGGGTCTCTCGTGACTTCTAGGAGATGACTTGACCATTCTCTTAGCGTGTACATGCCTTAGCTGTCCAGCCACCCCATCAGAAGAAATATCGCAGATGTTAGTTTTGCATTTTGGTTTTGAATCCTGAAGACTCTCCTGCAAACACTCACTCAGCCCTTTGCCCCGTGTCTGTGTCTGTGCATCTGTGTGTCATCCATGGTCAGACTGATGTCTGGACCAGTCCCCCCTTCTGCTTGTCCCCCCAGGTTCTCCCCGATCACTATTGACGGGATGACAAGCCTTGTGGGAATGAACATCCCTGGTCACACAGGAACAGGCTGGTGCATCTTCGTCTATAACCTGTCCCCTGATTCTGATGAGAGCGTCCTCTGGCAGCTCTTTGGCCCCTTTGGCGCAGTGAACAACGTCAAGGTCATCCGTGACTTCAACACCAACAAGTGCAAGGGATTCGGCTTTGTCACCATGACCAACTACGATGAGGCAGCCATGGCCATCGCCAGCCTCAACGGTTATCGCCTGGGAGACAGAGTGTTGCAGGTTTCTTTTAAAACCAACAAGGCCCACAAGTCCTGAATTTCTTGCCCTTACTTATTAAAATATATATATAAATATATACGAACAAAACATGCGCGCACACACATACACAAAAGAGAGACAAACTTTCCAAGGCTTATATTCAACCATGGACTTTATAAGCCCGTGTTGCCTAAGTATTAAAACATTGGATTATCCTGAGGTGTACCAGGAAAGGATTTTATAATGCTTAGAAAAAAAGAAAAAAAAAAACAAAAAAAATACCTTTGATGCATTGAATGTTCTTTCATAGCTGTCGTTGTTGAATATAATACACATAGCTAGCGATGTGCAGGGATTTTTACCCAGCCAGCTAACTTTACCACCTTCCTTGAAGGTGGGTCTTTTTAAGATGACCATTCGCTCATTTGAAGAAGAAAAACAAAAAACACAAAAAAATACTAAACAATTTTTACAAAGTAATGGGATTCAAAGGAAGAAAAAAAAAGATTTTTCTTTTTTGCCAAAATGTTGATCCAATCAGATTGGTTAAAAACCCCCACACAAATTAAAGAGGAATAATAAAAATTGCAAAAATGAAAAAACTTTTGCAAATTTTTTTATTTTTCCTTTTTTCTTTTATATCATGTGAACTAAAACAGTCTTCTGTTAGGGGATGGGGAAAGGGGTACCTGATGACATTAACAATTTAATACCATTAACGTTGTTGCCAAAGAGGTGGTCTCTTTGCTGAAAATGGGTTTCAAGAAAAATCTATTTTTATAAAATATAAAGAATTTTTACAAGAGAATCTGGATTTGAGAAAAAAATATTTTGACTGGCTAATTTAGGGGAAATTGACAACTTTGTCGCGTTCATACTGCACTGGTAACTTTTTAGAGATCAAGATGTGTGTTTTAAACTGGATTCGTAGACTGTTTTTTGAAGGATGGGCTATAAACAGATGATCTTCATATCTTTTCATAGCATGTAATAATAAAAAATATTAATTGCTAGGGGAAGGAGTGTTCATTCTACCCAGGGTACCACAGTTCCCCACAGTCAAAACCCAAAAGCAAGGAGATGAGTTGAAAGACAGTTTTTCTTTAAGTCATCAGTATGGGATGTCAGCAGAACAAAAATTAAAAGATTCATTTTCCTTTTAACCTAAAACTTCCTTAGTTTGAGCAGTAGGTGCTACAAAATGATTTACATATCTTAGTATCATAGTTAAATGTAAACGTGTTTAGGAGAGGAAACAAAAGATACATTTGCTTTACATTCATTAAGCAATTTTCAAATTCACTTTGTAGCCCATGCTGATAAAATTGGGCTGTGTGGGTACATTTGAAACACTGTTTATGTTGCTTGAAACACTTATTTATTTAATTGCAGATGTGATGATGCCTATGGCCAAGATCAAATATAGCTAGACTGGCTAGACTACTTATTTGTTTACTTAAACTTTGGGAAGAAGCATATTATTGTGTCATTCTGTTGTGTGTGTATGTGTATATATAATATAAATATATATATATAAAGTTATTTTTTCTTTCGTTAATTTATTATAAGTTGTAACACTTGGCTAGTTTTGTTTGTATATGTCTTAAAATGTTTTCTTATGATATTTAAGTGACAGTTAAAGAGGTATCAAGGTAACTTGTGTAGAACTATTGTTTGATATATTGTCATGTTTGTTGTGAATATTTTTTCTTACTGCACAGTAGAAAAATTAAAAAAAAACTGGGTCTTTATTTTAATGTAATTCAGATTGGGGAAAACTAAACAGAGCTAAAGGAACAAAACGGCTGTGGGAGTGAGCTCCCACGTCCAGTGCACTGATCAGTTTAGTACGTTTGTGCTTTGTACGGTTATATATTTAAAACAAAAATGAAACAAAAAAAAATCCAAGAGTTGATGCTCTTCCCTGGGTAATAGAAACAGTTACTCGCTATGCATAATCTAGTTGATAGTAAAATTTGCTATTGCTTTTCTTGTCTTGTTACATAAAATCTTTTCAATACAAGTTTAGTCTTAATGGTAATAAAACGTTATGGTTATTTATAACTTGTGCTTATTTTGTGCATTTTTTCCCATGCTGAACCCACTAAGCGCATGTAGACAGGACTGTTGTTTGCACACTGAAGAGGCAAACTTTGTAGTAGTCGTCGTAGTGGTAGACAGATAACAAAAACCAAGGCTGCATCATAGACTACTCCTTTAAATTTTTTTTCGATTTTTTTTCCTCTTTTCGGTTTTTGGAGAAAATAAATAAATAACACCAGATTTCAGTTCAGAGAACACTCGTTCAACATTCAGGGAAATCTTTTTACGTCACCTGCTATGAATGAATGCAGTTTGCTGGCAAAGTTCTGATGCATTTGCTAAGCATTCATGGGAAAGGCACGCCAAAAATCTCTTCTCTATGATGTGTTCAATCTGGGGGAAAAAAAAGGAAAAAAAATCTTAGGACCAGGCAGTTGTATACTTTAGTTACAAATGGATGACTTCATGTTAATCTTGCTAGTTTAGATGATTTCTGAGGGAAAGTATTGTAAATGTTTTTTTTTCATAATCTTGTTGTGTTTGAATTATTTGTACTTTATCTGTCCAGACAATAAATGAAAGTGTGTAGAATGAATCTGAGCTTCCCAAATTTTTAAATGTGTTTATTCAAACGTTTTTCTATAGTATATGCAGAGTTCCCTGATATTCGCTCATTAAATAAAAAATAGAAAGAAAACTGTAAAGTTCTGTTTTGCAACTCAGCCCAGTCTCTCAAAGCTTACTGAGTCTTTAGAAGTCCGTGTATTAGCTCCATGCCATTTAAAGTGTGGTCCCCAAGAAGCATTACCCTTGTCACCCGAGAGCCTGGCAGAAGTGCGGAATCTCGGGCTGAAGACACACTTACACGGAGCCGGATACCAGCATGAATCGCAAGTCCTTTACAGTTTGAGGCACACTGTACTAGTTGGTTAGCCAGATTTGGCATTTTATGTGGCATTACGACACATTGCTATCTGTTATTTATAAGAATACCCTTGGCTTGATCAGAGGACAAAGGTCACCATTTGCAAAGCATCCATTATCCATCAGGCACACCGTGTAGGGACGGCTGCATTCTCTCACTTGATCCGCCCAGCACTCAGTGAAGAGCAGATGGCATCACCCTCTCTCATGGGTGATGCAGGCAAGGCTCCTTGAAACTGAGTAACCTGGAAAAGTCAGCAAGTCTCCAGGAGGTCTGAATTGCGTCGGGTCTGCTCCTCTCTCTGTGTCCATCAGGTTGAGTGCTGTATTAAGGAAGCAGACCGTTTGTTCTGAAAGCTGACAACCAAACAAAGAAGATCATCTTTTTATTATTGAACTTACTCTTGTTTAGAAGTAGGAATGACCTAACTTTCTCTTTGTTAAGGAACCCCACACAAAGACGTGCTCGCACGGTGGAAAAAGAACATGATTTAGCCACAGCCTATGAGGACGAAAAGTGCCTACCTTATCATGAAGTCACATTCAAATCTGCCCCGGACTTTAGAGAGTGAGCTTTGTACCTGTTTCCAAATGTGGTCGCTCCTTGATGATCTACGGTCTATCTTTTGTCTCCGTTCTCTCACTAACTGAAAATTCATAATACCCGATAAAACATCACTGTCCATAAACTGGCACTTCAAGGAAAAAAAAATGCCCCCACCGATCCAGACGAATGGATAGTCCAATTCTCTTCCATTTCTCATTAACCCCTTTTTATTATTATATTAAATTACCACATCAGTTGGGATAATTAAATTCAGGGCATAGAATGGGATTTAATTAACCAAGCTAAATATTAAACCTCTAAGTCAGTCTGCACCTCAAGAGTTGAACTCCGAAAGGTCCCTTTGGTTTTCTCTAAATACAAACCCTGTGTTTCATTTGTAAAGGAAAATGAACATTCAAACAAGTAGCTTCCCCCAGAAATAACACAGCGTCACAAACATGTTTGTAGGGTCTAAACGCTTTGCAATTAGCCCTGTGATAGTTGCCACTCACTGGGAGTCATGCTGGTGCTGAAATATGGAAAGTTGTTATAATGTGTCTCATTCACGTCGTTCATTCCTGCCCCCAATAATACATCTATGCAGAAAGTTTCCACAAATAGATGTTGATCTTTAAATAGGTTCTGAACACGTCCTTAGAAGGACATTCCACACGCACACTCTTCCCAACATAGGCACAATGTGTCTGCTTAATGTGGAATAAGAAAAAAAAACTCGCCTATTGCAGCTGTCCATCCATTACCTTAAACCTCCAGGCAAATATAGTTACCGTGGGTGTTCGTAGGGAACTCGAGCAAATCACAAGAATTCAGAGAGATTATTAAATTTCTTTGAGGTCCAGGGTACATTATATTTTGCTAGGATGAAAAATTGCATGTCACAGAAGGCTGACAGCATTTACTTAGTGTTATTTCTATTGAGGAAATAAGGAGAGTGTAGTGTGTGTGTGTGTGTGTGTGTGTGTGTGTGTGTGTGTGTGTTCTGTGTCTATAGTCATGCCATATGAGCACTGCTCGAATCAAAATATTACTTAACCCCTTGGCTCAAGACCACACACTGACCAGATGATGATTCCATCCAGAAATTTTTATTCGAGTCCTGCTTAAATTTTTTTTATCAAAATCAATTGTTGTTTATTTATAAATGTAATATTCAACTGCCCCAAAAAACAACATTCAAAGTCTTGTGGGGCTGATACTTTTTATATTTCCTAATTTGGCTCAGAGTCGCCTTTGTAGTAGATGCTTCGAGAAGCCGCCACTCCTCTGAGCTGCTCTGTAGGCACTGCACATTCATTTCTCCATGGGTGCACATATTCAGGCAGGTAGAGGCAACTCATTTGTTTCTCAGTGCATGTATACATGAAACCAGGTAGAGGCACTGTACATTCAGTTCTTAATGGATGCACAAAGAGCCAGTAGAGACAATATGCGTGTCATTTCTTAATGGACACACATGTGAGCAGGTAGAGGCAATGTACATTTGTTTTTTAGTGGACAAACACATGCAGCAGGTAGAAGCAAGCTTGTGCACAACTAAGTAAGAACCTTCATTTTTTTTTTTACTTTCAAATGGGAATTCAAAAACCATGCCTGGCAGACAGAAGAACTGTGTTTTCTAAATGGAAGTCATTAATTTGAGGCCATCCTGCCTGAATTTCTCCCCCAGCCTTAAAGAGACCTCAAGAACACTCTGTATAATAAATATCCTCCACCCTCCAGTGCCTTTGTTCTACCTGATGAGAGGAATAATAAAAGGAAATTACACTTTATTTCC
The DNA here is from genome assembly GCF_014885135.2 of Alexandromys fortis. Taxonomy (NCBI): domain Eukaryota; kingdom Metazoa; phylum Chordata; class Mammalia; order Rodentia; family Cricetidae; genus Alexandromys; species Alexandromys fortis. The sequence continues at coordinate 2,550,986 of NW_026067908.1, forward strand.
ATGAGCTAAAAAGCAACTTTAATATTGTCCAAAAATGACTCGTACCATTTCTTTATCTTATTAGCTTTTTGGCATATTAGGTAATAAGATAATTTCTCATGGTGCAGTATTTATGTAAGAATCGTATTTCTCTGTGTGTAGATCCCTTACAGAAGTGTCTGTTAACGGGAGAGGATGATGCATAATCGGCACTTAAGATTAAAATAGATCTGAGAGCACGAAAGTGTTCCTTCAGTTCAAGGAACAGTGCTGCTCCAGACTCATCCTTTTTGTTTCTGCCACGGGATGAAAACTGGCTTAAAATCACCCGACCCCCAAATGAATTACCAGAGGACTTTCCCTGCAAGTTCAGCTTGATCTACTGGGGGCTCTAACGCAAGGTGGGTTCGCATGACTCACCAGTATGCCTTATAATTAGTTCAGACTCTCTCCAGAAAAGCCCTCCAGGTGTAAGCAGTTGTCCCGCAGCAAACATCTAGGGACAGGACCAGTCTGTTGAAAGCCTCTGCTGTTCTAACAACTAACATGTGTGTTCTAGTGAAGGGCATCATCGTCTCTTTTACATTGAACAAGAAGACTTGGAGAGGCTAGGTATCTTGTGCAAGTGGTAGCAAAGCAAGAACTCAAACCTGGGTCTTTCTACACCCTGATACCCCATTATACCACGCTTGGTTCTGAGCCAATTGGCTCTCCCTTCCGGTAGAAAGCAGCGATGAGTTCAGTTATGTAAGGAGCAAGGGAAATCCCATTCATGCACTGTGCCTGGAGTGAAACCCCTTCTCGGACCTTTATTAGAAAAATGGATCCCATAAGAAGGTTTTTTTTTTAAGTCAAAGTATATTTATTTGTAGATATCATAACAGTATACATAAGTGACCTAAAAATTCTGCTGAGGAACCCGTACAGCTGATAAGTTTTCAGAAAAGTAGCTTAATACAAAATAAAATCACAAATATTAGTATCTTTATCATATACAAATGACAAATGGATTTAGTTTTTTTTTTCTTTTTCTTTTTTTTTTATTGAGAATAAGAAAAAAAAGTTTCCGCCTCCTCCCAGCCTCCCATTTCCCTCCCCCTCCCCCCAATCTTCTCCCCCTCC